>NW_025375496.1:0-3533 GCF_016433145.1 Gracilinanus agilis
GTTTATATAATTTATATATATATAATTTATATAATTAAACATAATTTATATAATAATTTATTTAACCAAATCAATTGCAGAGATTCTGAACAAGTAAATTGTCATTGCTATTCACTTGTTTCAGTTGTGTCTGACTTCATGACCCCATTTGGGGTTTTCTCGGCAAAGATTTTTGGAGTGGTTCGATGTTTTGCTATTTCCTTCTTCAGCTCATTTTGCAGATGTGCAAACTGAGGCAAAGGGTTGAGTGACTCACCCAGATTCACACAGCCTCTAAGTGTCTGAGGCTGGATTTGAATTTCCCGATTTCAGACTTAAAGGGCTATCCAGTACTTGCTAGCAAGAGATGACCAAAAAATTTTAATTAAAAAAAAAAAGTCTGAGGAGGGAGGGATATTAAAATAAGGTTTGTTTGTATCTCCACAGGCTGGTCTTATCTGAAGACATTTTATCCCCAGAACTTGTGTAGTTTATGGTACATTACCTTGGGCCTCAAGGGTCCTGCCTCATCTTTGGGAGACAAAGAACCCTTCCCTCACTCTTCACCCCCAAAGGCTTTGTCAGTATGGGAGGAGGGAGGAACCAACAACAGAGGGAAAAGAGAGTTAAGGCTCAAGTGAGCAACTATCTAAAAAAGTCATTATGGGCTTTTAAGTAAATACTCAATTATAATTATTCTAATGACTTTAATAAGTCTGCAATTTGAAGCTATTATGCTCTAATATGTCAGCTGTCATATGTTTCAATGATGGGTTTTCTCTTTCCTTTAAAAGGGGGAAAAAAGAAAAAGAAAGAGCTTTAACATTGTAAAAGGGTGTCAGGAATAGGGCCCCCATGCTGTGGCCTCTAGTTTTTTCACCCTCCCATAGAGAGGTTTTAGCCTGGCTGATTATAGCAACTGCCCTTCCAGAACCTCCTTTGGACCCTCCTTCGGATCTCTCCAGATCTCACCCAGTCTTCCAATATCAGTTTAAGCACCCCCCAACACCCATCTTGGTGATGTCTGTAATAAGGGAATAAAGCAAGTGGATGGAGTTTGTGGGTCCCTAAGTCAGTAGGTGGGAAAGGAGGGTATAACGTGGAGGTAGTAAATTGAGGTGGTAGGAGATGTAAGGGAACGACTGAGTTTAGGGGAATATAAGATGATGAAGTAGAATGAGCGGCAAGGGGAGATGATGATGTAGTTGGGCAGGCAGCTGTAAAAGGGAGACACAGACTGGGTACACAGACTTGAGACAGAGACACTGAAGGGAAACAGGCTGAACCCTTCCAGGTAGGAAGGGCACTTCTACAGACAAAGGTTAGGGCTAGCCAGGAATGGCTTGAAACTGACTAGAGGGCTTTCTAGTCAGTTTCTCAGGTTCACAAAGGAAGAGTCTCAAGGCTCTTTCCTGTCTGTGAAATAGAAGGGCTTCTCAGAGGAAGTACAGAGATCACCACTTCCTCCAAGATGGATGCCTCCAACTCCCCTCAGGACCCAAAGAGAAACTATTCCTTTCTCTCCTTATCCCTCTTTTATCATTCGACCAATGATTTAGCAAAAGGTTTGATTAAATGACAACAGGGTTTATTAAGTTTCAGGATTGATTACAAAGGACAGAGGGATACAAGGTTTCTCTAACAACCACCTAGAGAGAAGCTCCAGGTGGGGGAGGGACACAAGAATGGGGCGGACTGAGCAAGAGCCTGCTCCCACTCAGCCCCGGGAGGCTTTGTTGCCTTTAAGGTTAGGGAAGTTATACACAATGAATCAGGAGATAATTTGTATCAAGGGTAAGCCCTACTTGACTACAGGGAAAACCTAAGTCTTCAAAGTTTGATTGCTACCACCCAAATCCACCCTTCCCCCAAAACCCACAGGAAATCAGGAAAGGAAATGGTGATTGAAATAGGGAAGGTCAGGGAGATCCAGAGGAATTAGCTAAGCTACAAAATCTCAAGAGAAAAGGCACAGATTCAAGGCCAGGTTTTAGCCCAAAGACTGAGCTCAGTTGGCCCTTCCTCTCTGTCCAAGCCTCCAGGATCAACTGCCCTTAGTCAGGGTTCTAAACCTTCTTAACTGCCAGAAATTCTGCAGTTAGCCTTTTGCAGAGTTGATTGCACCTCTGCACTACATGTCTTCTCTGAGGATTCTAGTTCTTGATGCAAAATCCTAAAATTATTGACTGTCAGAGCTAGAAGGGACCTCATTTTGTAGACAAAGAAACAGTCTCAAGGAAGGGAAATGATTTGGTCAAGATGAATCAAGCAAATAGTAATTATTAAGTACCTACTATGTGTCAGAGACCAAGCCAAGCACTGGGAATACAAAGCAAAATAAAAGAGAATCCTTGTTCTCAACCCTGGACTCAGACACTTACTACCTGTGTGACCCTGGGCATGTCATTTAACCCCTATTTGCCTCAGTTTCTCATCTATAAAATAGGGACACAATGAAGAAAGAAATGACAAACCACTCTGGCATCTTTTTCAAGAAAATCCCATGGTAATGTAGTGTCAGGCACAAATAAACAACTAAACAGCAACAGGAGTTTCCAGAGCTCCTTTTTATGCCATAGAAAGGCTTTGTGGAAAAACTTGTGGTGGTGAAAATTAATATACAATAATTATCATATTTTATAAAGTTTATTGATAATAACTAAAGTAAAAAGCTAGCTAACCCAACCCTAGTTGTGAGAGAAGAGCATGAGAGGTGCAGTCTCAGAACTTATAAACAAGAATGTAAAGACACAAAGTTGGGTGAAGGGAAAGCATTCTGGGTAATGGAAAAAGAATTCTTGGAGATGGATTCCAAAGGTTCAAGAATTTCTAACTATACAAACTTTTGACTCTTCTAGTCTAGACTGGAATAGCTACATAGATAAATCAAAAAAAAGGTCCCTTCTCTCATGGAGATAATGGACTAATACAGGAAATATGATACAGGTACATAGAGGTAAAATTCATCTTAAAATAGTCAATTATAAGTGGCTTGAGGCTAGCAGCTATTTTATTTTGACTTCAGGTTCTTAATATGGAGCCCAGTGCCAGGCACACACATAATAGTTATTTAACTGAATGCTTCCTGACTAATTCAATTGAACTTCAAGCATTCATGCTTTTGTCATTTGGGTAATCCATCAACTGTGGCAGATCACTATCTCTCCAGGCATTAGATAATTTGTGATTTTCTGTGGTCAAAATAATGCATCTATTGGAATACTGCTACCTTGTGATGGGCCACAAGTGAATATGGGCAGTTGGTTGTTGTTTTGTTGTGTCTGACTCTTCCTGACCTCATTTGGGGTTTTCATGGCACAGATACTAGAGCGGTTGTTTCCTTCTCCAGCTCATTTGACAGATGAGGAAACTGAGGACAACAGGGTTAAGTGACTTGCCCAGGGTCACTCAGTTAGGAAGTATCTGAGGCCAAATTTGAATCCCTGAAGATTGGTCATTCTGACTCTAGGTTGGGCACTCACTATCCACTGGGCCACCTAGCTGGTGTGTATGTGTATGTACATATGTGTGGCATACATACATATATATATATA
>NW_025375497.1:0-4235 GCF_016433145.1 Gracilinanus agilis
ATATATATATATATATATATCCCCCTCAATGCCTTTAAGAAGTGGGTGCCTACAAGTTTGGAATGTTGTATTTTTGTCAGATTATTTTTTAAATGATTGCCTTTGATGGTTTTTCTCTACCTTTTTTATTTTCTTCTTCAAAAATTTCTTTGCTTGTTTCTACCTAAGTTTAAGATTCTTACATTTATCCTCACTGAATTTCATCTTATTAGATTCTGCCCGTTGATTGAGTTCTTAAGAGCCTTTTAGATTTTGACACTCATCTAGTGTTTTAGCTAACTGCCCCAAGTGTAAATCATTGCTATAAATGTTAAATAGCTAAATCCAAACACAGATCCAATGGGCACCCAACTGGATACCTCTTGCTATGTTGGTAATGTTAACAACTATTCTTTGAGTACAACTTTCCAATAAATTCTGAATCCATTTCCTTTTATTTTGAGAGAGAGACCTAGATATGGGAGGTCCCGAGTTCAAATGTGACCTCAGACACTTCCTAGCTTTGTGACCCTAAACAAGCCACTTAACTCCCATTACCTTGCCTCTTCTGACTTGGAACCAATACTATGTATAGGTTGGAAGGTCAGGCTTTAAAAAAACATAGAGAAGAAACCATAATGCCTGGTTTCTAGCCCTGGTTTGAGTAGCAAAATAAATTTAGGGATCTAAGCCTCAGTTTAGTCATCTTTTAAATGAAGTCAGATTAGATCAAGGAGGATCAATTCTTTTGCAAAGACTTAACAAATACAAAGTAAAAATGAATTTATATTTTTTCTAAAAGATCTCACATTTATTATCTAAGCTGGTATATTCCAATAGTATTGAGTTTCAAGGTCGAAAAAATTTTATGTTAATCCCAAAGGCACTATTTTCTCTATGTGTGACTTTAGGAATATCAACTCACTTTCTTTAGTCTCAATTCTTCCATTTGTATATCGAGGGAGTTGTACTTCGATGGTGCCTTCAACCTCCTAATCCAATTTCTTGATGGGCCAAAACAATTCAGTTGGTAGATCCTTAAGATGAAGTCTCCTCCAACAGTTTTCTTGGCAGCAGTCCAATTCCATTTTTGTTCTGGCAGCAGCAAACCATATGAGGTAGGCAGAAAGAACAGATGTGGGCACAGATTGTTCACCTTCAAGTGCACCTCTGAGAGGTAAGATCAGACCAAGGCAATGTTTGAGCAGAGCCTACTCAGAGGACAAACCCGTAAAACATCAAAGAAAATTCACCTGCTCCCCCAGCTCTCTTGGAGTCATTTATTCAGCTTTGTCCTCCAAATTAGTATACATACTCATATACTACCAAAAACCACATGCTAGTATGTGGCTCTACAGATGAGTAAAAATATTTCTGTGATTCATTAACTTGCAAACTATGCTTACAACATGAATAGAATGTTTTAGAATAAAACCCTTCCTTCTAAATATGATAGGTTCACTAGATATTAAAAATTCTATGACTTGGCATTCCTCCTAGGGGACTTCTAGGGGTGGAGCCAAGATGGGGAAGTAACTAGGGCAGCAGCTCACCATTTCACCTATGAAAATTCTCTCCAATCACAAAATGAATACAGAAGCGAAAGCACCAACAAAAAGACAAAGGGAAACAACCTTCAAAAAAAGAAAACCATAAAAGGTAGACAGAGATCATCTAGGAAACTGAGGTAAGAGGGGAGTAGAGCTAGCAGGGGACATAGCAGCAAATGAAGAGTAAACAAAGAGCAAACCACACCACCACCACCCCACACATCTGCTCTCACTGGTTCCCAAATTAAGTCTAAGAGAAGTCCAACCCTGAGGTCCTGCTGGTCAAAAAGAGGTCCAAGCCAACTAACACTCCTTGAAATTGAAAACCTATGGAGAAGTACAGAGTACTAGACCAGGACAATCTGGGCTCAACAGGCCAATCCACATGGTTCCAGAGCTTAGCCAGAAATTCTAGTCTGGGCTTGGGGTAAGGACATAATCCACAATTTGGGGTGAGGACACTTTTCTCAGGGGGAGCCTCCCTGGGATCTTTTTGCCCAAAACTAAGTGTGGAGTTCCAGGACAGGGCAATCAAGTGTGTGCCTGATTGAATCAAGGACACCTTGAGAGCAAAAAAAAAAAACCCACAAGCCTAAGCCTAGAGCTAGAATATGATCAGCACCTGACCCAATTAAGTTTAGACTGAGATCAAAAGCTTACACCCAAGACTGAGGAAAGTCTTTAATCTATCAGCATCTTAAGGGTCAATTGAATCAACAGGAGGAGGGGACTTTCAGAGTTCTCAGCCTTTAGACTATCTGGTAAAGTAGCAACAACCCAGAAAATAAGCCCAAAATAACATCAAGGAAGGTCTAAAGTTTAAAAGGGTACCCCAAATCCCCCCAAAACAGACCCTACCTCTAATTACATAGATGAAATGAGCAATCAAAAAAGCAACAAATTCTAAAGACCTTTTATGGAGACAAAAAGCAAAGTGCAGACACAGAAAAGAAAGGAAAGCAAAAGGAAACAGTGAAAGCAAAGGGAATACACCTAAAGTCCAAAAGAAAAATATGGATTGGACACAGATTCTGGAAGAGCTCAAAAAAAGACTTAGACTTCAAAACCCAATTATTAGAAGTAGAGGAAATGTGGGGAAGAGAAATGAAAGTGATGCAAGAAGAAATGGGCCAATTGAAAAAGGAGAACCAAAAACTTATGAAGGAAAACCAGATCTTAAAAATCATAATTGATCATCTAGAAACCAATGATTGCATAAGCAGAATCAAAGGAATGAAAAACAGATGAAAGCATAAACTATCTTATTGAGGAAAAAAAAGATCTAGAAAATAGATATAGGAGAGACAATCTGAAAATTATTAGATTACCTGAAAGCCATGATGAAGAAAAAACCTTGGATATCATATTACAAGAAATTATCAAAGATAAATGCACAAAGATCCTTGAACATAAAAATAAAATTGAAGTAGAAAGAATTCACAGATCTCCTCCTGAAATAAATCCTCAATTGACTACTTTGAGGAATGTAATAGCCAAATGCAAAAACCAAGGCAAAAATACTTCGAGCAGCCAGAAAGTATTCAAATACCATGGAGCTACAATCAGGTTCACTCAGGATCTAGCAGCTTCTACATTAAAGGATTGGAAAGCATGGAATATTATACTCAGAAAGGTGAAAGATTTGGGTTTACAACCCAGAGTCACCTATCCAGCAAAACTGAGTATACTCTTTCAGGGGGGAAATGGTCATTCAATAACGTAGAATATTTCCAAGCATTCCTGAGGAATAAGCCAGACCAAAACAAAAAATTTGAAGGTCAAATATGAGACACAAGAGAAGCCCAGAAAGGCAAATAAGAAAGATAAAATTTAATAGAATCATTAAGGCAAACATGTCTAGATGTCTACATGGAAAGATGATTTCTATAATTCTCAAAAATTACTCTCAGTAGTAGATAAGATAGAAGGAATTTACTCAGAGAGTAGAAAAGTTAGCTGATTATAATGATATGATGTATATGTAAATGTGATGATATGGAATAACATGTATGTATATGATATGTATGTATATGAATGACATGTAAAAATCAATCAAGGGCTGAAAGAGAGAGTTGGACTGAAAGAAAGTGGAAAGGAGAGAAAGAATGGGGTAAATTATATAACATAAAGAAGTGAGAAAAATCAATATGAAGAGGGGAAGGATAAGAGTGATAACAGGCAATGCTTAAACTTTACTCTCTTTGTAAAACATATATACAATCTATATCATATTACCTTCCATCTTAGGGAAGAAAGAAAAGTGGGAGTAAAGGAGAACATGGATCACAAAATATCAAAAAAAATGATTATTGAAGAATATGTTATTTGGAAAAAAAATTAAAAATTAAAAAAATACAAGCTCCTTGAGGGTAGGGTCCATGTCTTTGAGCCACCCACATCCATACTACAGTGCTCTGTACAGGATAAGCCCTTAAACTTTTGTCATTCAATTCAGCTGAATCATTGAAAACCACACACTGGCAATAATAAATTAACTTCATTATATGGTATATATTTTAGTTCTGGCCTTGTTTACTTAGAGGGAAATTTAATCTAAACATTTCTAAGTCATTTTTCTCTTAATCTACTTACATATAACCCATTAGAATTTTTTTTGTCATGGTGGTAGGGAATTATTGGAATCTTATGGAGCATTTAGAGATATAATTTTTTCTTGGAAATGAGAATATATATATGTTTGTGTGT
>NW_025375498.1:0-2089 GCF_016433145.1 Gracilinanus agilis
CTAGGACATGGATGACTTGGGGAGTTTCTCTTGCCTGCCGAAGGGTCTCAAGGTCCTCTAACGTAGAGATGTGTTCAGGGAACAAGGGGTGTGGAGAAGAGACTTTGTGAGCTCATGGTTGCTGGGACCGAGAGGCTCTCTAAAGTTCATGATTTGAAGAGAGAATTCGCAGCAGAAGGCTAATATTAAAGAAATCTCCGGCCCAGACAAATTTAACCTGAAGGAGGATTAGGGAAGCCGTAGGAGCGTTTCTTAAATCCTGCTGTACTAGCATGGAGTCCTTTGCGATTACACCAAAGACACACTCCGTGGTGAATTCTCAACTAAGAAAAGACCAAGAGCAAAAACAAAATCTCAACATAAACAAGTTTCCCAAATGGCTGCAGCCTCGACTCCATTACTTCAGCTCGGAACTATGTAGCAACACAAAGCTAAAAAATGACTTTTAGTCCAACAATTTATGGAAAACTCAAAGAGGAAATTACTTTCTCATAAAAATGACTTGGACTAGAGATGCGTTCTTCTTCAGAATCAAGCACCGATTCCGAAAGGTTTCCAACAGAACGGGATTGTAAAAGTGCAAGAATCTGGCTTCTCAAGCACTTGAGAACCACTGGGCAAAGTTTTAGTATTTTATAAAATTCAGCCAAAGTTTTTCTTTCTCATGTAATAAAACAGATTTTGGACAAATGAGATAATATCTCATAAAAATAGCTTAAGACAGATCTCTAAAACATGAATCTTTAGACCTTTTCCCCACTCTTGGCAGTCTCTTTTGGACACTGCTATCGTTTTGCTTCCCATATGCTGTAGGAAACTTGTTTTGTTCCTCTCCACAATCCCTGTCTATTTGATTACTCTCTTCTCTTTTCTTTCTTCCTCACGTTTTCTCTTTCTGCCTTTTTTCTTTTCGTTTCTTTCACTAGTAGGTCACCTGATGTCCCCCACCTCCATCTGTGTCCGGAACACATGAATGTGTTTTGTGCCTTGATGGAGCAATGGCTCCATTTGTTCTGGCTCGTGTGCCCAGTAGCTGCAGGTCCCTGAAATATGAGAACCTGGCAGAGAGGGCGTTTTAATAGAAAAGATAGGAAAAAGGGAAGTAAGAGGGCAGATCTGAGGGTAGAGGGCAAAGGTCAAAGGGTGGGAAGGAGGGGGGCATGTGTACGTTTAATGCCTGGCCTTCGTTAGTCTATCATTCATGATTTTTGGCAAAGTCACTGGCTTGGGTTTGGCAAAATAGCACAATTTTTTTCTTGAAAAGTTTTAATAGAGGAAACAGGTCTCCATCTTGAACTCTGATCCAAGAAAAGGAATTTAAGATTCTGTGGACGTTTTGCAAAGGATTCAAGCCAATGCAATTATAAGTGTACATATGAAATATGGGCGACTGGGAGTCATTTCTTCCATCCAAAGAAAGACAACAACATTAAACATAAACCAACATTCGTTTAAGATATTAAATATTTTGCAGTTGTTTGATCTGGGTGCAAAACAGTCCCTGAGAAAAGGCTGGTTGAGTAGCATGAAATCCAAAGCTATCGGTTTGTGGGAACATGGCACGGTTGCCGGTCAATCTGGCTATGACATTATATGGAGAGCCATTTGGTGCAAAAGGAAACATGCGGTAATGGACAAGCTCTGAGAGACGGG
This sequence comes from Gracilinanus agilis, assembly GCF_016433145.1. Taxonomy (NCBI): domain Eukaryota; kingdom Metazoa; phylum Chordata; class Mammalia; order Didelphimorphia; family Didelphidae; genus Gracilinanus; species Gracilinanus agilis. The sequence continues at coordinate 1,654 of NW_025375498.1, forward strand.
ATTAGAGTCTAGCATTGAAGCGGTAATTGTATATTGCTTCGTGTGCTGCCAGGATTCAGAACCTTGGCCATTTGGGCCATCTCCCAACCCAGGCTCATTGCAAACCCTTTTCACTTTATTAGGTGATGCTATGGTTGAATAAATCAACCCACTACAGCCACCCTGGAAAGAAACATCCAAGAGCATACGCAGGGAGGCCCTCGGGCAGTAGATGCCCGCTCCATCAGTCCATCCCTGGATCTTTCCAATTTGTTAGTAAAAATGATCATGACAATAACCAGTGAACCCAGAGAACGCGCCCTCACAGCCTCGATACTTTTATTTAAATTCCAAAAACTAACAGTGATCTCCAATGGCACAACCATTTGCTAAACATCATCTGTGGTGAGAGAGAGAGAGAGAGAGAGAGAGAGAGAGAGAGAGAGAGAGAGAGAGA
>NW_025375499.1:0-2338 GCF_016433145.1 Gracilinanus agilis
ATAATAATTTATGTTATATATAATTTATATTATATGCATAACATATATGATAATATATATTTTTATTATTATTATGTGTTCTAAAACCCCATTCAGCTTGGACATTCCATGTTCTAAAGCCCTCTCAGCTCTGATATTCTATGCTCTAAGGATTAAGGAACCTTCTAATGCCAATGTTCTAGGTTTAATGATCTAGGTAAGGGCCATGACCACTCAGCCATCAAGAACTGTATGTTTCATGACGTAGGACCTCTCCCAGTCCTGACCTTCCCTTTTATAAAGTCTCTCCCCTTTCTGACAGCTCATGTCCGGTCCATGTTTCTCAAGCTCATGTTGATCTACGTCACAGTCCTGGATTTGGCCACCTGTGATCTTGGGCAAGGTCTTTGACTCAGCTTTATCATCTATTAACTGGGAAGAATAATCTTCGCCCCTCTTTGACTCATTTCAGCAATAACCTCCTAAAGACAAACAACTTTAAAAAGCTGTAAGACCTCTGATCAGCTAAATGACCTGCCATGATTCCAGAAGATGGATAAAAAGAAACTCTGTCAACCTAAAGGGCAGTGGGAGCATCTAGGTGGCTCATTGGTTAGACCACTGGGCTTGGAGTCAGGGAGACCTGAGTTCAAATCCAGCTTAAGATACATACTAGCTGTGTGACCCTCGGTGAGTCACTTAACCTGTGTCTGCCTCTACTGTAAAATGGGTATAACAATAGCACTAGGATTCTTTGTGAGGATCGAATAAGATATAGTTGTAAAATGCTTAGCACAGTGCCTGGCACATAGTAGGTACTTAATAAATGCTTGTTTCCTTACTTTCTAATAAAGAAGAAAGGGGGACCAATTTGCAGAATAGGAAATTCATTTTTGGACTTGTCTGTACATATTTGTGCCAAGCGTTCTATTTCCCATTTTTTCCCCTCCCGCCATGATGGAAAAAAAAAAAACAATGTTTATTCATTGAAAAATTTTAATCCAATTTAACAAAAACCATAAATGTTCTAATCCTTCCCAGCTCTAACTCTAATATGCTATTCCTAACCATTCGGAGTCACTGAATCCAGTTGGCCTCAGTTTCCTCATCTGTAAAAATGAACCAGAAAAGGAAATGACAAACTACTTTGATATCTTTGCCAAGAAAACCCCCAAATGGATTCATGAAGAGTCAGACATGACTGAACAACAATAAGAAATGTTCCTTCCAGCTCCATCCCTTAGTTCAACTCAGAAGCAGGATATTCCTGACATGTGTCCCTTTGACTTATACTTGTACACTATTAGTGACAGGGAGCTCACTACTTCTCAAGGGACAAATCTTTGCACCCAATAAAAGAAAGCACCCGTCTGCCACAGGGCCATGGCAGGGCACGCTGTGATACCCTACCCCTTGGAATGTGAAAAGGAAGCTCACCAGCTACTAGTCGGTCTCCTGGTCTGTAAGAAAAGGATGGAGAAGGGGCACGTCACCTTTGCCCCCCGACCCAGAAAGAGAGTCTGAAGGGCACGCAGAGGTGCCGGGGTGAGCTCGGGAGCCTGGGCGCACCGAAGAGCTTGACTGGAGGCTGAGATTCTAATTAGTGCACTTCCTCCCATTAAGATAATAAGCACAGAGTCTGGCCCCTTGGGAGAGGCCGAGCTCCTCTAGCTGGTTGATTAATGTTGCATTTAGGGCAATAAACAACACAATTACTCAACTCCAGCAAACTGAACTCCGGGCGGGAGGGGGGACGAGTCACCCTGGCAATTAATAACAGTCACTTAAAAGCTGCCACGGAGACCTAAGTCACACCTCAGCTAAAGGGCAGTGGGATCTTGGGGGCCCGCCTGCTTCCTGGGTATCTCTGGCTCAGCAGATGCAAGATTCCGGATTCCATTGTCATCTGAGAGGAATGGGAAGAGCCCCCCCTCTTAGGGTCTGTCCCAGATGGGGACGTGACTTGAGGCAACTCTTTGCCAGTCTTTGGGCCTCCATTCTTCATCTCTAAAAAGAGGGGGTTCAGTTAGCTGGTCTGTGAGATCCCTTCCAGCTTCAGGCTTCAAAGATCCCTCCAAACCCTGATATTCTCTGTTCTCAAGTCCCTCCCAGCCCTGACATCCCCTGTTCTAAGCCCCCCCATTTCAGACCATCCCTGTTCTAAGCCCCCCATTTCAGACAATCCCTGTTCTAAGCCCCCCATTTCAGACAATCCCTGTTCTAAGCTCCCTCCCAGCCCTGATGTCCCCTGTTCTAAGTCTCCTCCCAGCCTTGACATCCCCTGTTCTAAGTCTCCTCCCAGCCCTGACATCACCTGTTCTAAGCCTCCTCCCAGCCCTAACATGCCCTGTTCTAAGCC
>NW_025375500.1:0-5238 GCF_016433145.1 Gracilinanus agilis
CTGCTGATGACTCGATGGGTGCCCCAAACTTGCTCTATTTCTTTTTAGCTGGGTTCGGAGCTATAGGTGAGTGTGGAGGGGGTGGGGGTGGGGCGGTTGCTCAGCTTGCGATTGAGTGAGTGAGAGCCCTTTTTAGCTTGGAAATGTCTCGATTCCACGTACCTTCCACGCTGTGCCCTGTTGTGGGGTTCCTCCGTTCGTCTGGACTTGTTTTTATGTCCCCTTGAGGAGTTTTGTATGTTTCGGTCAGGAGAGGTTAAGAGCTGCTTCTTACTCTGCCGCCATCTTAACCCGGAAGCCTCCGCCTATGAATACCTTTTTAAGTAACATATTCATTCTCGAAAAGCTCTCTTCAAGACAGCCAGCCCGTGTAACAAAGAATCAAAAAAAATACAGAGGGAGGAAGAACAGTTCAGCAAAACCCACCAATCTGTCCACCCCGTCTGACCCAATGGGTAGTATTTCATACCCATAACCCCCGACTTCTGTAACCCAGGGAGGTCTGGTGCATCTTTCAATTGTCTTTCAGTCCCAAGCTGGACCATTATAATGACATCGTGTCTCCGTTTACATGAGTATAGTCATTTGGGGTTTTCTCTTCCCGTTTCTGCTTGCTTCACTCTGTATCAGTGCATCTAGTTCTTCTGGCCTCTTTGAATTTCTTCACATCTCCTTTGGATGCTACAGAAAGTTTTGTTCTGAGTAGTTTTCCTATCTGCTTGGGCCTTTCTGCCCATAATCCCTTTGGGCTATTTTCCTAGAAGTGGGATTTCCTCCCAGACTTATTGCCCATTACTCTTTTCCACGCATCCTATGTTCTAAGAAAACTAGATGGTTAATATGGCCCCTCACTTCCACATCTGTTCCCCTACATACATGAAGATTCTTCTCCATGCCTGTGCAGGCCCAGGGGCCCCCCACCCCAGTTCGCAGAGGCTGTCTCAGACAAGTCTTCCTCAGGTTCAGGGTCCTCCATGGGTTGACCCCAAACCAACCAAAGCCATAACTCAAGAACTCTGGGCAATTTCCTCACCTTTACTAAGCAGCCAGAGGACACGATTAATTTCTTTAAATGGCAAAGTAGGACCATTAGCAGTAAAAAAATTTCCCCCCTAAACCTAGGCCAAACCCTCCCACGTATACACATACTATCAATGAACAGAGTGGACACATTTTGGAAATAAGTGGGAAGAAACATACATGGAGGGAACATACCTAGCCAGGGTCCATGCATGGAGAGGGCAACTCATGCCTCCGATGCCACGAGGTCATTGAGGTCTCTGGTGAGGTTCAGATGCCCGCTTTCCACTGGTCCTGTGCGGAGTGTAGACTCTCTCAGGGGTAGCCTCTTTTGAGCACCGCCATAGGTGGTGGTTCTGCAGTTACCTGCTAGTTGCTGTTGGGTTTGGCTCTACTGGGCAGGTGGCTGGGGAACTCCTTTCTCTTCCCAGGTTCTGTGGGGCTCTGGCCTCGTGGGACATTTTTCCTTTGTATCTGCTCCCAAATGAATCAGAGCAAACACAATAGCTAAGCCCAAGGGATGATGTCTTGGCTGGCCTTTCATATACATATCCAGCCTTAGCTACTTACCAGCTGTGTGACGCCAGGTAAGTGAGCGAATCTCAGTCTGACTCAGTTTCCTCACTGGTAAAATGAGGGTGTTGGGCTTGATGGGCTCTAAGATCTCCTCTAAGTCTCAATCCTTCTAAATGATGCTGTGGCTTGAATCGAGCAACCGCAGCTGGTCTTAAAGGTTCACACTGTCCCAGGTGTCATGAGGATGACAAATGCCACGAAAGGAATTCCATTTAGGGTTTGAAAATGGAGAGAGGCAGCAAATGAGAGTGGGGAGAGAACCGGCTTAGGATCTGGGGAGACCTGAGCTTGAACTCTTTCTCTGCTATATACTGGGGGCTACCCCGGACAGCTCTTTTAAGCTTTTAGTGCTTTAGGAAATTCTCAAGAGAGCAGCTCAAAACTTGGGATCCACAGGCCAGGTGGTAGATCTCTGAACTTCCCCTTGCTTGGTAATCCTATATAGTTTATGGATTTACAACGTGAGCCTGAGCATGGGTCTGAGGGTCTATCGCCCCGAAAGATGGAGAACCTCTCAGTTGCAGAGAAGCCATCAATCTGTATTGGAGGGAGAGTTCCAGACACCAATGAAATCAGCGTTCTGGTCCCTATCCCTGTCTTGTCAATGGGAAAGAAGGACTATTTGTTATCATCGTGACCATTCAAGCTAACATTCCAATAACGTGCTTTACGAACGAGAGGCCACACAACGAAGGAGACGTTGTTTCATGTTTTAGGATCCCCATGTAAGCGAGCACAAAAGAAAACAAGGCACCTAGAGGTGAGATGATTTGCCCCGAGGTCCAGCTCCAAGTGCCAGAGGCAGGACTGGAACCCAAGTCTCTGTCCCCAAGCTCAGTTCCCCAGCTACACATACACGCATTCTCTCAGTCTACATTGACGGTCGTCTATCTGCTTGTTGCGTGATCACACCTGTGAGTGCATAGTTTTCTGATAGGATTGTGCGCTCTGTGTAAACAGAATTGTCAGAGATTTTTGAAGAAGCTGGAAATACTCAAGTTCAATTTCAGTTGAAAAGGAGGCCGAAAAACAGCCAATAATTCCATTTCTATGATAATCTAAGTCTTTAAGCCTGCAGGACCTTGGCAAATGAAGCTGCCATTTTTGTAAAATGTTTCAGCTTGTGCTGGAATTTAAAATGACTGTTTAATCTGTTTTGGGCACATTCGGTATGCTAAGTCTATCTTTGAAAAGTTGCAAGTTGACAAGAATAAAAATGAACTGGGTCGGGGAGACAGGGACTGCGCAGACCGCTGCAAGTCCCTTTGTTAGGAGTTCTCTTGTGAGAGCTCTCTGAAGTTCCCGGGTCACCTTAACCTTGCCTTGAATGGCATTCCCTATGGGCAGGCGAGGCAGGGCTCGGGGAGCCCATTGTATGTGCTTGGCATCAGGGACGTGTGCCCTGGGGATACATCAGAGAACGATGCCAAGAGCCACCTTCGAGGAAGTACAAATAAAGGCCAGGCTACAGTAGGCAGGGAAACACCTGGCATTGCTTTCCCAGGATGCCTTAGGAAATTTCCTGTGGGGTGGCTAGGCTGAGAGTTGCCCTTTCTCTTTCTCACCAAGTTTGGAGTTTGGGTTCTCCCATGAACATTCTCACCTCAAGGGTTCTTTTGTTCAAGGCCTTAATGGGTAGTTGGTACAGGTTAGTGCGAGAGTAAATAGAGACTGAGGCAGCTGACAAACGAGTCGCAAAGAAGCTGAAGGCCATTTTTGTCATGAATCACCCTGCTCGTGTAAAAGGGAATCGACTACAAAGTACAGACCATGTTTGACTCTCACAGGACTCTGGGCCCTCTTGCTACTTGTCAGATTCAAGTCACTGTTTGGGTCAAGACCTATCCAAATCCTTAGCTCTGAGCCCCCACTCACAGAGTTCTCTGTTAGGTCAGACCAAAGAATGTTAATTTAAAGCAATGTGCTTGGGTTCTCAAGCGGATCTGCAATCTTGAGAGCAAGGATTATTTTAGCTTTTTCTTTGTATCTTCAGCTCTTCGTTCGATGCTTGGCACATAATAAGAGCTTAAAATGCTCGTGGATTACTTGTGGCCGATCTCTTCAACGTGAATACATCCTCAATGGATTTAGAGCATAACCCTTCCATGCCTGCTCATCCTATGGGACTCTTGTCCATGGCCTTCCATAGAGTCACCACAGGAGGCATACCCACCATGCCAGGGTCCCTCTTTTCTCTCTAATGATGCCATCTGTCTACTAACAGAGCACACAGACTGTACCCATCACACATCCCTTTTTCTCTCTAGCCAACTAGCCCATCTCCTTTTGGACTCTTGCATTTCTTTGATGCCATCTTTTCCTCAGCTTCCTCTGCTTGTAATGTATGGCTTACTCTCCCCATGTTCCTTTCCATTGTCCTCTTGGTGATACTAATTTTCAAGTCTTCAGAGACTCTGCTGCTCCCCAACTTCTACGAGCAACATGGCATTGAAAAGACAGGCTTTGTTTCAGAAAGAAGCCTGAAGCAAGACAGATGACGTCTAGTTCCAACAGGAGAGCGAGGGAAATAACAGGGAGAAAAATATTACCTGTCCACAGAGGCACAATTTCCCACAGATCCTTATGTTGCTCCTGGGAGAGGGGAGTTCTCCCTGGACAACCCATATGCTTGGTTGTGGTCCCACCATCAACTCAGACTCCCAGTAGCCCACTGGGTTTCACTGCTGCTCCCCCTAGACTCTGCCGAAAAGCTGCTCTTCTCTGCTGATCTCTGGAAACTTGTTTCTATCTGCTGCTGGGCCACTTCTGTTCTGAGCTGTTGCCATCTGCTGCAGCTAGCTAGTGTAGTGGGTAAGAGTGATGGGCTTGAGGGTCAGGAAGATAGGAGTTCAAAACCTACTTACGAGGCATGGCAAGGCAGTTAATCTCTCTCAGCCTCAGTTTCCTCATCTGTAAAAATCAGGTAACAATAGCCCCTCCCTTTCCGGGCTGTGGTGAGGATCCAGTGAGATCATATATGTGAAGGGCTTTATAAAGCTGAAAACACCATAGCAATGCTAGTTATGAGTGGAGTGCTTGTTGTCTGGGAGATCATGCCACCTAAAACATACCTTTGGCCAGTCTGTAGATTAATGGCTCAAACTGCCACCAAAAGGAGTGCCTCCAGCCTTTCTCTTCCACAAACTCACTCTGCCTCAGTTTCAGGATGGGTTCAATCTTTTCTGCCCCTCTGATATACCTGGAAGCTAATACTGGGTCCGTGTAGCCATAACCCACTAGGCCTAGGGTTTCATTTAACTGACATGGAGGCAAAAACTGGGGCCATTGACTCCTGTCCTATAGTCTTTCAGCTACAGGTCTCTGCGCTCCTTACAACTCATGGGGCACTAATCACCACAACTCTCAAAACCTGCCATCCCTTTTTTTAAACCCTTACCTTCTGTCTTACAATCCATATGAGCTCCAAGGCAGAAAAGAGGTAAGGGCTAGGCAATTGGGATCATGTGACTTGCCCAGGGTCACACAGCTAGGAAGTATCTGAGGTCAGATTGAACCCAGGACCTATGCTAGGCTTTAATGACCTTCACTCTGGACCCTCTATGATTTCTGAAGCAGCTGATCTCTTTTTCATACATGATTTCTTTCCTTCCTTCCTTCCTTCCTTCCTTCCTTCCTTCCTTC
>NW_025375501.1:0-1236 GCF_016433145.1 Gracilinanus agilis
TGGGGCTGAATTTAAAAAGATGAAATTAATATGGATAAATGTGACATCTTAACACAATTAAAATTTTTTTAAGTTTTATTTTTTCCTTTTTACAAATAATATCAATTTTTTATTTTTTAAGTATTTTTCCATGGTTACACAAATTCATGTTTTCTCACTCCCCTATTACTCCCCCCTCCTGGAGCTGACAAGCAATTTCACTGGGTTATACATATATTATCACTCAATATCTATTTCTATATTATCCATTTTTGTAATAATCTTTTAAAACAAAAACCCCAAATCCTATACCCATATAAACAAGTGATAAATCATCTTTTTTCCTTCTGCATTTCTACTCCTATAGTTCCTTCTCTGGATGTAGATAGTATTCTTTCTCATAAATTCCTCAGGATTGTCCTGGATCATTGCAGTGCTAATAGTAGCAAAGTCATTTTGTTCATCCCACAATGTTTCAGTTACTGTGTACAATGTTCTCCTGGTTCTGCTCATTTCACTCTGCCTTCAGTTCATGGAGATCTTCCCAGTTTTTATAGAAGTCAAGCAGTTCACCATTCTTTAAAGCATAATAGTATTCCATCACTATCATATGCCACAATTTGTTCAGCCATTCCTCAGTCGAAGGATACCCCCTCTATAATAACAATTTTAACATATGTTTTCTGAAATTATGAGATCTGAATTATCTTCCTCTTTCCCTTCTCTGAGATGGTAAGCAATATAGTATAAGTTATAAATGTATGATCATGCCATGCATATTTCCATTTTGGTCATGTTATGAGAGAATACTCATATAAAAACAAAAATCCAAAATTAAAAACACACAAATAAATTGAAAAATAGTATGCTTTGATCTGCATTCAGACTCCAGCAGTTCTTTCTCTGGAGAAGAATAGAATTTCTGGTCACAAGTCTTTCAGAATTGTCCTTGGATCATTGTATTTACTGAGAATAGCTAAGTCTTTCACAGCTGATTTTCTTTTTTTTTTAATCAACTTTTAAGAGCAAACAAGTGGACCACATACCTCTCCTAAAAAAAATTGTGGGATTACAAAGTCGATACCTGTCAACAGTGTGGCTAAAAAAAACTAATGCAATTAGGAGGTGCATTAAAAGAGACATGGTGTCAAACACTAGGAAGGTGCCACATCTGAAGTATTGAGTTCAGTTCTGAGTACCATATTTTTGAGAGAAATTTTAATAAATGAAAACTTTCAGAAAATTACAGCCAGGATG
>NW_025375502.1:0-1175 GCF_016433145.1 Gracilinanus agilis
TTTAACATTTTTGTTTTGGGAGTTCTTTTCAGGTTATTTATTGATTTTATAATTTTTAATTGTACATTATTTACTTGTTTTTACATCATATATATACAAATGTTCAGAATGATGTCTGTTGTCCCATGATCATTTTTTTAAAAAGTACGTGTCATGCAGAGAAAATTGTGTAGTCTTTAATATTCCTATTCATCATCAAAGGTCTTTTAGATTAAAATTTTAGAATTTTCTTTTGAGTTTTATATTTTCCTTGTTGGATACTTCTTGTGCCTAAGTTGGTGGGATCACTAAACTTTTAAACAATTATCATTATTACCAATAACTTCTTGTAATTCATTTAGCTTATACTTTAAGAACTGAGATATATGCCATTTGGAACATATATTTCATTATGCTATTATTTTATAGCTTATATTGCCTTGGAGTTAAACATAATTTTCCTATTTATCTCTCTTGTCATCATCAGTTTTTATTATTTCCATATCTGAAATAACATTCAAGATTCTTGGGTTGCCTATATAACAATAAACCTTATTCTGTTTTCTATGTGCCTTTATAAATTAAATGTATTTCTTGTATGCAACAGATTTGGGAGAGATTTTTCTTATTCATTGTTACATTTTTATGTTACTTAGAAATTGAATCCATTCACATTTTGAGAGTGATATCAAAAAGCATGACCCAAATTAACAAAATGAAACAATATTAATCTGATCTCAAAAAGAAAAAAAAATAGCTGGAAATTAAGGGAGAACCCATCAACTGTGAGATGGTTAGCCAATTCTGGTATGTGAATGTAGTAGACTGCTATTTTACTGAAAGATCAAATTAGTTATCACAGATAAACTGCTTTACCAACTGTAAAGTGCTAAATAAATCACTTCTTATTTTATTCCCTCCTGCCCTTTTTGTTTTGATGCCACCCAAGACATAACATTGGTACTTAAAATTGCATGGATAGCATATGTGAAATGAAGGGTAAAAGAATAGACTATGCATCTAGAAAATTTTCCATTACCATTTAAACTCTGTGTGTGTGTGTTACTATCAAATGTATTTATAACAACCCTTTTATGTTGTTTTTTTTCATTGTATACCACTTTGTTTATAACTTCCTATAAGTCCTTAATTTTCTATATTGCTGGTGATATTCTTCTCAAATAGTAGTTCTCAAA
>NW_025375503.1:0-7726 GCF_016433145.1 Gracilinanus agilis
TATAATATGTATTATATTATATATAAAGAGAATATGCTGGTAATATAAAGTACCAGTATTTTGTAATCCCTTTATATTCTCTTTACTTGATCCTACTCTCTATTCCTCCAACTATCTCCCCTTCTTTTCATAGTCAAACTCTTCCACTTCCTCTTCTGCTCCCTTCTTCACTCCTTGCAATCTGGTTTCTGGCTTGACTGATCTGAATGACCAAAGCTAGTGTACTGTTCTCAGATCTAATCTTTTTTTTTTTTTTAAACCCTTACCTTCCATCTTAGGATTAATACTGTGTATTGGTTCCAAGGTAGAAGAGGAGAAAGGGCTAGGCCATGAGGATTAAGTGACTTGCCCAGTGTCACACAGATAGGAAGTGTCCAAATTTGAACCCAGAACCTCCTATCTCTAGGCCTGGCTCTCCATCCACTGAGCCACCTAGCTGTCCCCTATGGAGTTCTCTATTAAACCTCCCTTTTTTCCAATTTCTCTCTTTGGTTTGATGGTATTGCCATTTTTTTAAAATACTTATCTTCCTACACAATAATGTGTATTGGTTCCAAGACAGAATAGCAGTAAGGGCAAGGAGGCCATGGGGGTTAAGTAACTTGCCCGGGGTCACCCAGCTAGGAAGTGTTTGAGGGCGGATTTGAACCCAGGACCTCCCATCTCTAGGCGTGGCTCTCTATCCACTGAGCCACCTACCTGCCCCCAGATCTCATCCTTCTTGATTTCTCTGCAGCCCTTGATCCTGCTGACAGTTTCCTTCTTCTCACTGGATTTTCATGGCACCGCTTCTCTTTCCTCTTTTTCTGGCTCATCAGCCACATCCTATATTTTCTGGGTGATTGTACCCCCCGGGCCTGTGGCCAAGACCCTGTCCTCCCCTTTTCCAATGCTCCCTCTGTGACCTCATCACTTCCCACGGGTTCAACTCTCTCAAAATGAAGACTCTTTTCTGCACTCTGAGCTCATTCTAGTTAGAATCATCCAACAGGTCATCCTGTTGTCATCTGAAACTTCATGTGTCCCAAACAGAACTCTGTATCTTTTCTGCTAAACCCTCATCTCTTCTTAACTTCCCTATTTCCATGGAGGGGGCCATCCTTCCAGTCATTCAGGTTAATATATTCCACAGGGATCCTTTCTGGGACTCCATACTTAAGTCCTTCTTTCTCAGAGGGCCTCCGTTTCTTCATTGGTAAATGAATAAAGGCTGCTGTTTATGACAAGTAATAAATAACAGGCAAGCTATATCCAGTTTCTGATTGAAATGACAAAGGTATTCCTCCAGAGATGCTCCCTCCCCCGTGCTATCAACTGTCTTCTCTATTTCTCACACCACAAGCCCTGGAAGAATAGACATTATATTCCATCAGCTGGAAGAACGGAGAGAGGTCTGGGTTACCAAAACAGATCAAGGGGAGGGTTACCATCTGCCAGCATTTATGGGAATGCCTGGAACACAGTAGCCACTTAAGAAATGTTTCTTGATTGACTGACTGTGCTACTGTCGGACTTGGAGTATGAAACCTCACTGGTATTAATTTGGGGGTTTATATGGCGTTTATACAGAACAATAGGGAGCCTTGTTTCTCCAAAGACATTCTCAGAACCAGCCTGGTGCTGGGTACTTTTTTCAATACCTCTAAAGATCTGAAATTTCCTCAGTAAGCGTAGTTACTCCACCTACACATATTGAAACCCCTCCACTTCTTAGTGTGATCATTGATTCAGGCTTGCCAGGGACCTCGGAGTTCATCTAGTGCCTCCTCCTCACTTTTTTACATTAGTGAGGTTTAATGCTTGCCTATAAGGCCACCCAGGATGTCCACCTGAGACCCTAAATTTGAATAATGTAGCCCTGTGCTTGCTTTTGCTCCAAACTCTTCCCCACTCTTGAGTAAGGCCCCAAAATGGATTAAAATGTAATTGGGAAATACTGACCAAAATTAATAAAAATTTCAATGAAATATAGATAATAGTAGACTTAAAACTAAGTTAATAGGTGACTCCCAGGGATTCTTATGTACAGATCAAGGCAGCTAAAGGGCTCAGCAAATTCAGAAAGAGTCATTTTTCTGAGTTCAAACCTGGCCTCAGACTCTAGCTTCATGACCCTGGATAACTCACTTCATTCTTTCTACCTCTGTTTCCTCATCTGTAAAATGAGAAGGAAATGACAAGCCACTCCTGTTCCTTTGCCAAGAAAAGCCCAAAATGGGGTCATGAAGAGTCACACATGACTTAAAGGACTGAAAAACAGATTAATGATCTCTGTTTCTACTTTTTTTTTTTAACCCTTTCTGTTCAAGTAACAACTCTAAGACAGAAAGGCAAAGGCTAAGCAACAGGCTTAAGTGACTTGCCCAGCTAGGAAGTGTTTGGGGCCAAATTTGAACCCAAGTCCTCTTGACTCTGGTTCTTTTACTCTATCCACTGTGCCACTTAGCTTCCCTGCCTCATTTCTATTTGAGTTGGACTCCACTGCTAGAGCCAACAAGAAAATTTTATCAACCAAAATATTCTTTTTTTTTTTAAACCCTTACCTTCCATTGTAGACTCAATCCTGTGTATTGGTTCCAAGGCAGAAGGACAGTAAGGGGTAGGCAATGGGGGGGTGAAAGAACTTACCAAGGGTCACATAGGTAGGAAGTGTGTGGTTAGATTTGAACCCAGGACCTCCCATCTCTAGGTCTGGCTCTCCATCCACTGAGCCACTCAGCTACCCCCATTGATGGCCAATATTCTGATGGTGAGCCTTTCTAAATTTGGAAATCTGTAGGTGCCAGAGATAGCCTATTTCCAGATTTTTTCAATGTGACCGGACCTGCCCTAGTGGAAGAGGAGAAAGAGCCTTTGATCTGGAATCAGAGGGATCTGGGTGTGAATTCTGTTTGTGTCACATGTGTAACTTTGGTTTTCCCATTTATTAGAAGAGGGAATTCAAGTAGATCATGTCTGTAGGTTCCTTGAAGCTCCAAATCCGAACCTGCGAATCCAGGCTCACTTCCCTCCATGATAAGGCATTGCAAGAGGACAATACTGGAAGATTACTTTATAACCCATTGAAATGTCCATTTCTGGGACAGCTGTACTAGCTCTTAAGTCACACACGTCTTACTTTCTCCAAAAAGCATTTAGAGATCCCCACTAATACTAGAAGCATCCTTCTCTTGATTATCTCATTGATCTCATATACATTTTGTTTGTCATTCTTGTTGTTGAGTCGTTTTCAGTCATGTCCAACTCTTTGGGACCCTATTTGGGATTTTCTTGGCAAAGACTGGAATGGTTTACCATTTCCTTTTCCAGCTCATTTGACAATTGAGGAAACCAAGGCAAACAGGGTGAAGTGACTTGCCCAGGGTCACACAGCTAGCCAGTGTCACACAGCTAGCAAGATGAGTCTTCTTAACTCCAGACCAGGCACCCTATTCCCTTTGCCACCTAGCTGCCCTCATTTTGTTTGTAGTTAAATTATTTTCTGTTGTCCCCCAACTGTAGAGTGTGACCTCCCTGGAGGCAGAGATTGATTTTTACCTTTCTTTTTTGTCCCTCATGAGCTTGGCACATAGCAGGCTTTTATTAAATGCTTGTTGACTGACTTATTTTTTGGCACCAAAAATGTATTTACATGGGTCTTGATCTCTCTTCTTTTTTTTTAAACCCTCACCTTCTGTCCTGTCTATCAATCCTGTGTATTAGTTCCAAGGTAGAAGAGTGGTCAGGGCTAGGCCATGGGGTGAAGTGACTTGCCCAGGGTCACACAGCTGGGAAGTGTCTGAGGTCATATTCGAACCCAGGACCTCCTTTCTCTAGGCCAACCAGCTACTTCCCTTGGTCTCTCTTCTTAATGTTCCCAGCTTGTTAGTAAAAATGTCACTCTGCCTGGGTAAACTGTAGGATCCCACCGACTGACCCAGAAGGGAGTTATTGGTACAAGATAGAGACAGTTCCAAACTTAGTCATACGTCCTGCTTGTGGGGGTTCTGGTTTGGCGTGTTATTTGTTAGTAGGTGGAAGAAGAAGAATGAAACCGAGGCTAGTGGGATCTCCTAAGATATATGACTCAAGATTATTTAGATTGGGGTCATGGAATCTTCCCACATCTGGGGGCGTGAAAAGTGGTGGGCTGTCAAGTACAGAGCTGCCTCGGAGCCCAGGCTCCCCTCTGCAACTGCCTGTCAGACATCTGGAAATGCATGTGCAGCCGGCAGCTTCTGTTCAAACGTTCCAAAACACCACTCGCCTTTCCCTTTAAATCCTGCTGCTGTCACCACCCTCTCAGTCCCTCCCTTCCCTGGCTCTGACCCCCATCCTCATCCCCGTATCCAGACTGTTGCCAAGGCCTCTTATGGTTCTCAATGGTCTTGGAAACCGAGGCACTCCCTCCTCCATTTTTAGAGTCTTCTTGCACCTTAAAAACCCTTCAGGGAGGCAGCTGCGGGGCTCAGTGGAGGGAGAGCCAGACTCAGAGATGAGAGGTCCTCAGAGACACTTCCTAGCTGCGTGACCCTGGACAAGTCACTTACACCCCCCCTCCACCCCCCCCATTGTGTAGCTCTTACTGCTCTTCTGCCTTGGAACCAATATACAGTACCGATTCTAAGGTGGAAGGTAAAGGTTAAAAAAAATATATCTATATATATTTATATATGTATATATAAATATAGAGAGAGATTTAAATATATATATGTGTGTATATATAAATATATATATATATATAGAGAGAGAGAGAGAGAGAGAGAGACAGACAGAGAGAGAGAGAGAGAGAGAAAGACAGACAGAGAGAGAGAGACAGAGAGAGAGAGAGAGACAGAGAGAGAATATTTAACAAAATAGAACATAGATATGTGATGTGATTTTCTAAGTCGATATTCAGCATCAGGGATCCTTCAGTGGAAGAGATTTGCCTTTGCCCATCCATTGACAATTACGTTTTACAGGTTACTTCATTTGATAACTCATAACAACCCTATGAGGGAGGTGCTGTTATCTGAGGCACAAGCAACACTGACTTATCCATGGACAAACAGCTAACGTGTACACAAGTGTCTGAAGCAAGATTTGACCCCAGGACTTCTTGACTCTCAGTGCCATCCCCTTAGCCACCTAGCTACCTGGCATAACACTACTTTGGCCTCCAAGGGCAGAAGAATGAGGAGCCTTTCAATGTGTTTTGGTTGTTAACATTTACTGTTAAAAAGTCCTGACTCACATCTTTCCAGGGAAGGAAGGAAGGATTTAAGGAAGGAAGTAAGGGTTTAAAAAAAATAATAATAATTTGGACTAATTCTGTTTTGGGATAGTCTGGCTCTGAGATCACTAACTATACCTGCAAGCCTGGTTCCCTGGAAGGAGGTCTTTTCCCTTTTTATTTTTATTTAATTTATTTATTAATTAAAATTTTTACTTTCTGTCTTAGAATCAGTACTGTGTATTGGTTCCAAGGCAGGAGAGCAGTAAGGGTTAGGCAGTGGGAGTTAATGTGACTTGCCCAGGGTCACACAGCTGAGACGTGTCTGAGGCCAGATTTCAACCTAGGACTTCCCATCTCTGGGCCTGGCTCTCAATCCACCTAGCTGCTCCCAGCTTTTCCCTTTTTAAAAGGAAAGATGAATAAGTTCTTCCAAAGGGGAACTAACTCCCTCTGAGGGAATGGGGGGCATTTGCAGAGGGGTCTGGGTGGGGGGGTCACCAGGAGTGTTTGCATTTTCCTGGAAAGCATTGGGAGTGGAAGCTGAGGGGAAAACGGTCAGCAGTGACCTGACCACCCCTGCTTACCTAGCCATTGGTCTGCTATATTGGTATAGTCTTGTTTGCCTTAAAGAGGTACCCATCCTAGATCTACTGCTAGATGGTTGGGAATCAGTTTGGGTGGCGGGGTTGCCGCAGAGATCAGCCATACCCAGGGATTTAGAACAATATAATTACTATTTCCTTTGATTACTTCTGACATGCTGGAGGAAAGGAAGGAAATGACTTCTCACCCTATTACCATGGCACAGGATTGGGTGGGATTCCATCCCCTTTGCTACCTACAACACCTTAGGCTTACTTTTAAGAAGTCTTCCATGTTATCCTGGTCACAGGCTGGGGATTTCTTTTATTTTTAATTTTATTTTTATCGTCATGCAAAAACAGTTGGTCATTATTGCAAGAGCACACTCCTACGTAAACAAAACCCCACAATAAAACTGTAAATACGCTGATGTGAAAGGTGACTCCATCAAGTCTTTCTCTGGAGATGGATAGCATTCCCCATCATAAGTCTTTCGGGATTGTCCTAGATCATTGCCTTGCTGAGAGTCACTGACTGGGGATTTCCAGAATGAGCTCATACCCAGATTGGAGAAAAGCATTCCCCAGTTTCCTGCTCATCTGGGTTTAGCTAGAGATGAAGAGGAAGGGTTATTAGCTACTAGAATTTGCACTGACTAAACAGACAGCTTCTGTTTTACAGACTTCCTCCTAAAAAGATGAGAATATTGAAACTGGGAAACTCAGGAAAGCCCAGCTATCTCCAAACACATATATCACACTGGCTTGGGCCCCTGGGAGAGGATCTGCCACCTAGTCCCTTGGAGGAAAATACTGGAATTTTTTCCAGAAGATAACAGCATATTTTTCTGGTGATTTATTGAGTTTTTTATACTTTTGTTTTTCTGCAAAAGGAAGTACCAAACCCTACTGTACTCTCACCTTATATCTTTCTCCCCTTTTATAGCCAAACTCTTAGAAGATGCTGTCTGCACCTGCCACCTCTCTTTTTTTATTTTAAACTCACTTTTCAGCCTCTTGCAGCCTGGCTTCCAACCCCATCATTCAACTAAAACTTTTCTCTCCAGGATCCCCAATGATCTCTGCGTTGCTAAATCCAATAATCTTCTCAGTCTTCATCCTTCGTGACTTCTCTGCAGCATTTGACCCTGTTAACTCACCGCTTAATCCACCCACTCTTTAAATCCATCTCCCCTTTCCCCATTTCCTTCCTATCGCCCTATTGAGTGAAATAGATTTCTCTGTGTCTGTCTTTGTGAGTTCTTCCTTTAACCAGTCCAGACAAGAGTGAGGTTCAAGTATTAGCCATCCTCCACCCCCTCTTCTTTATCTACATGTTCACTCTGAATATATGAGATCATTTTCCCTGACCTTCCTCTCCTTCCTTGCCAGTGTATTTCTCTTCCCCTCTTTCCATGATTAACGTAATCAAAACATAACAGAACCCCTCCCAGATCACCTCTAATTGGACTCCCTCGACAAACCTGGATGATGATATATACCAGAGGGGACACATGCGTCATCTCCTCCTATTTGAATGTCAGCAGTTTATCCTTTAGCCCTTTATTATTGTTCATTTGTGTTTACCTTTTTGTGTTTTCCTTTGTGCCTGTGTTTGAACTTTAAAGTTTCTCCACAGATATGGTCTTATCATCAAGAATAATTAGAAGCCTTCTATTTCATTAAAGGTCCAATTTTTTCCCCCTGTAGCAAAATACACAGTTTTGCTGACTAAGTTATTCTTAGCTGTTACCCCATATTCTTTGCCTTTTGAATTATTGCATTCCAAGTTCTCTGATTCTTTATAGCTGTTAAATCAATGTGGCTGTTAAATAATGTGTGATCCTTTCTTTCCTTTTCTCTCTTTCTCTCTTCCTCTCTTTTCTTTCTCTTTCTTTCTTTCTTTCCCTTCCTTCCTTCCTTCCTTCCTTCCTTCCTTCCTTCCTTC
>NW_025375504.1:0-7405 GCF_016433145.1 Gracilinanus agilis
AGGAAGGAAGGAAGGAAGGAAGGAAAGAAGGAAATGCTCATGGCCAAGCTTAGTTCCCTGAGGCACTCCATCAGCGACCTCCTTTGAGATTGAAATTGTCCTGTGAAAGACCACTCTTTGGCCTTTAACCATTAACCAGTTCCAACCATCTGAACATATCACTGATTACTCCATCTCTCCATTTTTTCCACAAGAGACACTTTGTTAAATGTTTTGCTAAAAGGTTAGAAGCATTAACAACATTTCTTTGATCTATTAATCTAGTGATCCTGCCAATAAAACAAAATGAGACTATTCAGGCATGGTCTTTCTATTATAAACCCATGTCATCTCTCTCTTATCTTCATTTCCTAAATTTCATTAACCATCCCTTTAATGATTCCTTTAATATTTTGCCAGGAATTAGAAGATCCATTGGCCTATGATTTTTGATTCCTCATTTCTTTTCCTTTTTCGAAAATGAAAACATCATTTACTTTTGTCCAGTTCTATGTTACCTCTTTCTTTTTCTATTAACTTTCCAATAGCACTGACAGTAGCCTAGTAATAATAACACCTGCCCATTCTTTCAGTAACCCAAGATGTAGTTCATCTATATCTTGTGAATTAAACTTGTCAAGTGAACCTCAGTGCTCTCATATTCTCCTTGATTATCTTGTAAGGGAACGTTAGAGATATCTAATGCAGAAGTCTTTAACCTAGAATCCATAGATCCTAAGGATTTATAAATGGATTTCAAGATGTGTATGAATTTGGATGGGAGAAAAATACATCTTATTTTCACTAACCTTTGGTTTCCTTCATAATCCTTTACTTTTTTATTTTGTGAATTTTAAACATTAATTCTGAGACAGAGTCCATAGATTTCAAAAAAGTGTGAAAGAAATTGATGACACAAAAAAATGAGAACTTCAAACTTCATATATCTCCTAATGTAACAAGGGAGGAAAATGAGGCCAAAAGAGGAAAAGAGACTTATTGAAAGACATGGTTAGCAACATTATTGACCCAATGAAAAATTGTTTCTACTATATCTCTTGCCTCCTAATTCTAACTAGCTATCATTTGGAGAAAGACAAGTTAAGGACAGCTGGGATCATTAGTAACAAGGAGAGAGGGACAAAATATTTAGGTTTATGCTCCCAAAGGAATTCTTTTCTATACCACAAGCTTTGTTGTTGTAATTCAGTCATTTTAGTTCTGTCCAACTCTTTGCGATCCTATTTGAGGTTTTCTTGGCAAAGATACTAGAGTAGTTTGCCATTTCCTTCTTCAGATCATTTTATAGATGAGGAAACTGAGGCAAACAGGGTTTCATGACTTGTCTACAGTCACCTAGTGAATAAGTTACTAAGGCCAGGTTTGAAATAAGGAAAATGAGTCTTCCTGACTCTAGATCTGGTTCTCTATCCACTGTACCACAATAGTTACATTTCATTTGTAGTCTAACATTCTAATCTCTCTTCCATATAAAAGTCAATATTCTAGAATTCCATGCTCTGAGACTTCTAGTTGCAATATTATATGTTTATTTTAAGGTTCCTTTTAGAAATTCTAACATTCTATAATTCTAGTTTTGCACTAAGATGAAAATAATTCTGAAGAACAGTTGCAGCCTGTCCTTTCACAGCCCCTTTGGTTTTCCATTAAAAACAAAACACATAAATGTTTGTTTTTAATTATTTTAGAGCTGCTTTACTACTTGAAAAGCCTTCTTTCCTATTTGAAATTGTATCTAGGCTGGAGAAGAAATCTACTTGACCACGTAAAAATAATAGTTATAAGAACACCAAATAGTTACAAGTGGAAATTTCATAAAATCTTAAGGCTAGAAGGGATCTTGAGAGGTCATCTAATCCCTGCCTTTCTCTAGTCAGAAATACATTTTAGCCATTCTGAAAAGATAATGGTTTTCTTCTCTGTGTTCAAAGGTCATATTTCAATGATTTCAATAACTACAAAGCTTTGTTTCTATTTCCTAGTGTGCTTTGACAAGTAGTTAGCTAAAGTAATTCTCAATGCTATACTAGCTTATTTTGATCAAGGCATTACTGCCTAGACCAAATGGACCTTGACACTGTCTCCTCTGATATTTTTTTTACTACCTCTGATATTTTCACAGATAGTATCTTAATAATTGAGGGGGAAAAAGTAATAAGTTCCAAAAACATTGATTTGCCACAGGAGAATCCACCGGGAAAGAAAAAGGGAGGACTTTAAACCATTTAATGTCTAGCCTGACTTCTAATAACTTGGGAAATAAAGTTTGGAGGTTTTATTGACTGTTGTCCCTTTTTACATTACTTGAAAATAGGAGATGTTTTTTGATCTAAAATGTCTAAAGAAAACTAGATTTTGATTAATTAGATAGGCTTCCCTGAAGAACTAGCCAGGGCTCTAATGTTTTGCCCAGAAAATCATCACTATCATATTGTCACTGATTGCTGCTTCTTAAACTCATCTTGGATAAAAGATGTCAATAACAACTGGGAGCTGTCCATAGCTGAAGTTCATTCCTAGGAAGCAGGTCAAGTCAGCAAAAAAAAATCTAATGGGTTCACATGCAGGTGTGGATCACATTGCGTATATCTCTTTTTTGCTTAAACTACATATTGGGTATTCATTTCTATTGTTTTTAACTCTAGCCTGATACTAGATTTATTTTTCTTTCCTTCTTCTGTACTGCTGTTCCTTTATTTAGTGCCTTCTCTTCTGGCCGTATAATATTTTGCAGTTTCAAAGTCTTATAACTGGTTCTTTTCTACCTTCCCTTCCTTTTGAATGTGAGAACATATTGCTTCTGGCCTCTCACCAACTTATACATTATTCCCACCAGCTTTACTATCTAGGCTTCATGGATCCAATGCTTGTGAGAAAGCATAGCTCAACTAGAGCCATGAAGACTTCTCAACTTGTGGCTCCAGGAGCAGGGACAATAGGAGTATAACACATTCATCACAATTGAATAATAAATGACTGTGTGTCCAGGAGCAGTGAAAGAACTGACAATGGCCAGAAATGTGACATGGCATTCAAATGTGATTTTCCCATGCCTCAAGCTATACTGCAAGGAAAAAGTCCTTTCCTATCCATAAGTGACAAGGCTGTTTTGAGTATAAAAACACAAAAGCTATATTTCTATGTGGATGATAAATATTCCTGTTATCAATCTAGAGAGTACTTGGGACTTACACCACTCAGAGATAAGGCACTGAGGTACCTGACTATTGTACCTCCTCTGCTCTTGCTCAATTTTAGACATCATCCTCTACCATTTTAAGGGCAATTTCCCTTTCATCTATGGTACAGATTTTTATTACTTGTTTGTTTTTCTTTTAGGGACAAAATCCAAGGTGTTAGTACAGAGAAGAGTGGTCTGAATCTTTGTTCCTTTGGTTGGCCAAGTCACTGATTCTCTTTGTTAACTGGAGAAATTAAGAAGAGGATTCATAACTGGTTAACTCCCTAGGACTTGGTAACTACTTATGAGGGCTGACCTCAACCGATCCCACTGACTAATGGAAATAGGCTCTGAATTCTAAACTATATCACTGGCACAAGGAACAATTAAGGAACCTATAGAAACTTCACCGTCTCACAAGGTTAAAAGGACAAACCCAATTTCACCCACCTAATCATGATTTTGTGTTACCAGAATAATCCTGCTGGTGACTTGAGGTAGAGCATTGAAAATAAGAATAAGGGGCAGGTAAGTGGTTCAGTAGATAAAGAGTCAAGCCTAGAAGTAGAATGTTCTGGGTTCAAGTCTGACCTCAGATACTTCCTAGCTATGACCCTGGCCAAATCACTTACTTCCCATTGTCTAGTTCTTCTGCCCTAGAACCAATATACAGTATTAATTCTAAGACAGAAGGTAAGGGTTTAAAAAAAGCAGTATAAAGGAAGCCAAAATTATTCCATACTAGATAGAACTAAAACAATTCTACCCATCCATCATCTATATGCCACAAAAATCACTGCATCAAACCATCATTCCTAATCTTCTGCCTACTTCCAGAGGTCCAATTATCTTTTCAAATGTCTGACTAATTAGGACAGTCATGCTCATGATTATTAAACAACTGCATTGATAAAAATGGACACTATTCTTTCCTCTGTGTGCAGCATTATCATTGTTATAGTTATATTCCCTGTAAACTATCTGCCTGAACTTGGATTAACATACAGGAGACAAAGACAGTTTGAATTCTTTTTTTAAAAAATGCTTGTTAGGGCAGCTGGGTAGCTCAGTGGAGTGAGAGTCAGGCCTAGAGACAGGAGGGTCCTAGGTTCAAACCCAGCCTCAGCCACTTCCCAGCTGTGTGACCCTGGGCAGGTCACTTGACCCCCATTGCCCACCCTTACCAATCTTCCACCTATGAGACAATACTCCGAAGTACAAGGGTTTAAAAAAAATCTAAAAAAAAAATGCTAGTAAAACTAGTTTCTCAGTATTTTACAAATTTCAAAGTACTTCAAAGGTAATAGTAAAAAAAATATTAGAGATCCTACGTTTGGAGACATTACTTTATCTGATTTTGACAATTAATCCTTAAGGGAAAATAATGCCTCAGCTTTCTGTTGCCACTGTGGGAGCATTGAGGCTGGGGATTTGGAATGGGAGCAGGGTTAAAATGAAAGAACAGGACTTTCAATTCCTTTTTTCTCCCATCAATGGATGCAGGATGAGAAAGTTCTAATTACCCATCTAAGAGAATGCAATTGGAAACCTCATTAACCTGGAGTCTATTGCCATATATAGAGACAATGACTACTCTGTCTTGGTTACAAAACCCTCTGAGAAAATGTCTTAGATTTGAGTTATCATAGTGTAGAAGTGGAAGTGAGTTAGTTGTGCCTTCTATAGGCAGAAGCTATTCTAGTCTATAAGTATCAGTACTATCTTTAAAAAACCTAGAACCTTAGAGGTCCTTGATCATCAAATGCTAAGACAGGAAACCTCTCACCACTAAGAAATCCAAGTCAGGAAATGGATGTGACCAGAAACTGAATATACATTCCACACAAAAGCTGTCATCTAGTTCTGTATCATCCTCTACCACCTTGGAATGAGATAAGGGAAGGAAGTGAAAGTGCATTTATTTGATCTTCTAGAAATCCGATCAACAAGTATCTACTGACCTAGAATCATGTCCTAAATATATCTGCTGCTTCCAATCTCTGGTCCCTATTATTTGGAGAGGGTAAAGACTAACACAGGCTCTTATTATTAGGGTTAACTAATGATTCCCCTCTCTGACAGCTAGAAAATATCTGTATCTTCATCTTATACCTGTGATTCCAATGATTCCTTATTCCCAATGATGTTCCTCATTATGAAATCCCCAACAAAAATGTGTCCTGCATTCCCATTGCATTCTCTGGAGACCCCTTTCTATCTTTAATAAAACTCTATCAGCTCTCTTCTTCTCACCTTCTTTCCACCTTCTTGTGCTAACAGAAACCTGATTCTTTCTAGATGAATAAATGAACAAATGAAAAAAGAAACATTGTTAAATGCTTTAATAAGTATCTTTAATATATTTCATAAATAATAAATGAGATTAGAAAGTACTTTAAATATAACAAGAAGATATTGGAGACCTTAGTGCCATGTATAGTCACATTACTTATTCTGAATTTTTCACAGAATTCAAAGCATTGTTTTAATCATTCAATATACAAGTAGAAAAGCAAGATAATTTGAATCCTCAAAAATCTTGCTTTCTAACAGGAGACAGAAGACACAATATAGCTGGCAACCTCTCAGGTACTGGATTTTTCTTCTTTCATGTTTGACTTCAGTCATAGATTATAAACTGAGAGTCAAATAGGATATAGGAGATAATCTAATCTAACATGCTCACTTTCAAGATGAAAAAAGTGAGGCACAGAGATAGTAAGTATAATGCTCAAGGTAATACAAGATGACCCAAGATTTGAACCCAGAACCTGTGACTTCAATTTAGTATTCTTTCTACTGTAATATGTAGTGTCAGCACTCTTGCTTATTACTTTAATTATTTCTTTAATTTCCTTGTTCCCTATCCTGTTATTTCTAGTGTTTTCAAAAACTCCAAGCTTCAGTTCTCCCTATATTCTTTGCTCTTAAGTGCTTGCTTTCTGAGAAGTACTAGTGCTGGGATTCTTAAATGTGTGTGAGTGTGTGTGTGAGCATATGTGTATATACTTTTCTATGTCAAAAATTTCTTTGTCAATCTGGTGAGGCTTCTGGTCACTCCAACAAAAAAAAATAAATGTATAAAATATGTAGAATTACAAAAGAAATCAATTATATTAAAATACAGTAATCAAAAGGTTTTTAAAAATTAAGGACCCTAGGTGAAGAACCCCTGCACTAGAGAAAATCACAATTCTGCAAACTATGCCAAATATGAATTGTTTCTACCTAATGGCAACTGGGCTCTCTCTGCTGCAAGTCTGGGCATGATTTGATTCTTCTGTGAATCATTCACTAGAATTCTTTTTGATAGCAACTATTCCTAACTTTCTTTTCTTAAAAGTCGCTTACACTATACCACAATTTCCTTTCTTTTCCTCAGAGGGCTTCACTTTCTAATTTAGTGAGAAAATAGAAACTATCTGAAACTAATTCCCTCTTCTATACTATATATCAAAATCCCTCTCTGTCATTTCTATTCTCTTCTTTGCTATAGTCTTTAAGTCAAATGTGGTCCTCTTTGCCAAGGCAAAGCTTCCTATTTGTGCCCTCGAATGGATCATTCATCTCCCTTTCCAGAATTTGTCACATAGAGCATTGTTTCTGTTTCATCTCTACTCTGTCCTTTCTACTTTCTGCCTAGTCACCAGCTCCAACACTTGGAGTAATCATTGCTTACTTCTTCATTATTTCCTATATCCAATCAAGTGTCATGTCTATATCATATGTTATATCTATATCTATGTCTTATCTATCCACCCTTAGGACTACTGCAGGATGTTCAATCCCTCATCTCTTATATTCTAATTATTGCTATACCTCCCCAACTGATCTCTCAGCTTTCCTCTCTAGCCTATCTTCTACACAGCTACCAACATAATCTTCCTATGACACATGATGGCTATATGTTTCTCTCCCCTTTTACTTAAAAAACTTCAGTGTCTCTTGTTTTACCTTTAATGTAAAATATAAACTCCTTTGCTTGGCATTAAAAGCCACACATAATCTAGTTCCACCTTCCCTTTGAATACATTCTAATTTTCTATTAAATTGATACATTGGCTGTTCCTCAGATCCATCATTCTTTTTTCTGTTGCTATCTTTTAAAAATGGTTGTCTGTGTGACCCTGGGCAAGTCACTTGACCCCCAATGCCTACCCTTACCACTCTTCCACCTATAAGTCAATACACAGAAGTTAAGGGTTTAAAATAAAAAAAAAAAAA
>NW_025375505.1:0-4965 GCF_016433145.1 Gracilinanus agilis
GAAGGATGGAAGGAAGGAGGGAAAGAAGGAAGGAAGGAGAAAAGGAAGGAAGGAAAGAAGGAAAGAAGGAAGGAAGGAGAAAAGGAAGGAAGGAAGGAAAGAAGGAAAGAAGAAAGGAAGGAAGGAAGGAAAACATGCTTCAATATGCACTCTAACCCCATCATTTCCCTCTCTGGAAGTAGAATGAATGTTTCATCATGAGTCTGTCAGAATTATGATTGGTTACTTTGTTCACCAGAATTTCTTAGTCTATCAGGGTTGATCATTTTTACAACATTGCTCTTATTGTATAAATTGTTCTCTTTGTGCTTACTTTACTTTACATAATTTCATAGCAGTGGGTCTTGTATTCTGTCAAAAGCTTTTTCTTCATCAATGGTGATTTTTATATTACTATATGATATGATTTTTGCTGATTTTGTTATTGATACGGTCAATTATGTTTATAGTTTTTTTTTTCATTTTGAATCTATTTTGCATTCCTGGTATCAATCTAGCCTTGTTATAGTATATAATTTTTTTGATATATTGTTGTAATCTCTTTACTAGTATTTGATTTAAAATTCTTGTGCTGATATTCATTAGGGAAATTGATCTGTGGTTTTCTTTCTTTGTTTTGATTCTCCCCCATTTGCATATCAATATCATATTTGTGTTCATAGGCGTTATTTGGCAGGACCTTTTCATAACCTTTTTAAAAATAGCTTATGTATTGTTGGTGTTAATTGTTCTTTAAGTGTCTGGTAGAATTTGCTTGTAAATCCATCTGGTTCTGTGTGTTTCTTTCAGAATTCATTTATAACTTGTTCGATTTATTTTTTCAAGATGAAGTTACTTAAATATTTGAATTCTTATTATGTCAGTCTGGGCAATTTATATTTTTTGTAAATATTCATCATTTCATTTGAGTTGTCAACTTTATTTGCATTTATTTGGTGAAAGAGTTCCTAATAATTGCTTTTGTGCCTTCTTCATTGGTTGTGAATTTATCTTTTTCATTTTTGATATTGGTAATTTGGTTTTCTTCTTTTTCATGTAAAATTCTCCTTACAACTTAGAAGCTGTAAATCCTGTCTTAGTCCATCGCTCCATAATGTCCTCTCTCTATGTCACCAACTTCCTAAAGCTCTTCATGGAACTCCCAGAAGAAAGGTAAATTTCAGCATAAGAAAAAAAACCTTACAACAATTAAAACTGATCCAAAGCAGAATATCACTCTTGCAGTCTTTCCAGTTTGAAATCCTTTATAATTATCCCACATATCCAATCAGTTACTAAATCTTGTTATTTCATGCAAAACATCTCATGGCCAATCCCCTCTCCCTACTCATATATCAGTCAAGCAATCAATAAACATTTATTAAATTCCTTCTATGTGCCAGGCACTGTGCTAAGCACGGGGATATAAAAAAGAGGCAAAGTCATCCCTTTAATTCGGGCTCTCACCTCTCACCTGAACTATTGCAAGATCCTCCTAATTGATTTCTTGGCCTTGAAACAATTCCCCACTATTCTACAACCTCCTCATTTCTGTTCAAAGTGATTTTCTTTAAGTAAATGTTTGACTTTATTTCCCTACATAATACATTTCACTAGCTCCCTATTGCATTTGGTATCAAATGCACCTTCTCTGGCATTTAAAGTCCTTTACATTCTGACCCCAACCTACCTTCCCAGTCTCATTTTACATCACTTTCCTTCCTATATTTTAGGTCCTGTGAAATTCTCTTCTTGTTGTTCATCACATAAGTCCTTTCCTCTATCTCCCAACATGAAATGAGCTCCCTTCTCACCTCCACCTTTTGGAATCCCTTTTTCTCCTTCAAGGCAACTCCAGAATCATCTTCCAAACAAAGGTTATCATTCTTTCTCAGGCTTCATGCCCTTTGGCTTTCAGTAAACTTTCTCATATCCCCTATGCAATATGAAAGGAAATAATTTCTAGGATTTATGCCTCAGAAAGAACAGAACAGAACAGAACAGAGGATCATGATTCACAGAATTAATTAGTTAGAAATGGAATCAAAGACTTTTGGAATATTCCAATAGAATAATATATTTACCAGCGGGGTCCCTTATCCCCTAGATAAACATCTCAAATTTCTCAAGGGCGCACGGCACCAAGCTGGGTGCCCATGTTCTAAATGAAGCCTTGCCCCATCCCCCAAATGCCAGTGACCTCCTTTCCCAAAATTGTCTTGTACTGATTTTGAATATTTTCTGTACATACATATACATATTGTATATACACATTACCTCTTCTTCCTCCCTTCCTTGCCCCCTGCTCAACAATGTAATTTCCAGGTACTTTTTCTTTGTTTTTTCCTTCTCCAGTGAATACCTCCCGGTACCTAGAAGACATCCACAAAAGGCTGGAGGTTGCTTGAAACACTGACTTGGGAAGCAGTAAGTTTCCCAGTACCAGAATGGAATGGAGGCGGCTCCCTTGCTATTGCTTTTTCCCATAGGCCCTTCCACATCCAAGTCTTCTTTTGTCTCTCTCCATTGCCAGCCCTACCCATTACCTTGCATACTTTTGGGGCCTGTTCACTTCCAGTTACTCGTGTGTACTTAAGTCGTCATTTGCAGATGGTGAGCCGTCACTGTGACTGGTTTCCATGTTTGGCTTTGGGAATAATAATAGATCACAGTATAGAGCAACATGCAATTTCCAAAGCACTTTCCTCACAAAACCTCTTGAAGGTCCTTGGCACTGTCAAATGGCTCAATGTCAGGAACAGAAATGATTTCACGAGTGGAAATGACATTAATGAAGATGCATTACCATCTGCTTTCCCATGGCACTCTAAGGATCAGAGGACCTTTCCGTCTGACTTGCAGCTGAAGCCTCCTCTATGTGTTGTCTCTCTTGTTAGAATGGGAACTCCTTGAGAGCAGAGACATCTTCCTCTTTTCTGTTTGGATCTCCAGCTCCTAAGCTAATATTTTGTACATAATAAGCACTTAATAAATCCCTTTTCACTCATTCACAGAAGCAAGGAAAGGGTTATTGCCTGCCTACCTCGCCCCGCTTACAGACAATGCTCAGGGTAGTAATATGGCCACATGGTAAGTGGCAGAGAACAGCTCTGAGCTGGTGGCTTCTAACACTAAGCTCTTGTCACTGCACCATACAATAAAATCCATTTTATGTCTTTAACACCACATCTGAGTATAGCAAATAGTTTATTAATTAATTTTCATTGGCCTAATTATAGTATACTGGATAAACAGCCAACAATCTATTTTCTCCAGAAAGTTTTTAATTCCAGGTCAGTTTCCCCTACTCTCCACTCCTCCCATCTTTCCAGCCCCTATCTCCCCTACTCAATTGCTCACAATATAGTAAATAGCAAAGAATGACAGTAAAATGGCAACTTGCCTCAGGATCACTTCTTTCTGAATGCTTTAAAAAAATACGACAATGGGGGCAGCTCAGTGACTCTTGACAGTGGATAGATAATCAGGCCAAGAGATGAGAGATCCTGGGTTCAATCTCACCTAAGATACTTCCTAGCTGTGTGACCCTGGACAAGTCAATTAACCCTCATTGTCTAGCTTTATGGCTCTTCTGCCTTGGATCAATAGTTAGTGTCAATTCTAAGATGGAAGGTAAGGGCTAAAAAAAAAGATGAGAATGAGATAAAGAAATAATCTTAATTTCATACATTCCCAAAGCAGAAATTGTGATTATTTTTGACTCTTCCTTTTTCCTTACCTCTCCTATGTAAGCTGTTGTCATAGTCTGTTTACCATATTTCTACTCTTGTAAAATCACTCAAGTTTATGTACTCTACTCTCTGTTCCTCTTCTCCCACTCGAACACAAGTCCTTAGTACCATGTACCAACCTTATAACTACTTAATTGATCTTCCTATTTCCAGTCTTGTCTTTGATCCATACCATGCTCCCACCATTGCCAAGTGTTTTTCTCTTGCTCAGATATAGTCATATATCATTTTGCCCCAAAACCCTCCATGTTCCCATATTGCCTTCCTAAGTAAGTTCAAATTTTCTAACTTGACATCCAAAATTCTTCATAATTTAGAACCAATTTACCTTTTAAATTTTAGTTTAGATCGTTCCCTTCCAGGTATTCTATTCTGCAGCCAAAATGAATTATGCATCTTCCAAAACACAAGCTTTATCCACTCCCACCTCTGTCTCTTAGGTACAGGTGGCTCAGTAGATAGAATTCTGGGTGTAAAGTCAGGAAGACACTGAGTTCAAATCTGGCCCCACATACTAACTGTGTGATCTCAGGCAAGTCACTTAACCCTGCTGGCCTCGGTTTCCTCTCCTGTAAAATGACCTAGAGGAGGAAATGGCAAAACACTCCAATATTCTACCAAGAATGGTATCTTGAAGAGTCAGACACAACTGACTGAAATGACTGAACAAAACAGAACAGAATATGACTGAACAACGCAATACCTTTCTAAATGATTTTCCATATATCAAGAATAGCAATTCACCCCCTCCTCCTGGTGCAATGGAAAGAGCTCTGGGTTGGGAATCATAATATCTGATTTCAAATCCTAGCTCTCTCATTTGCTAACTGTGTCACTTCAATAGTAATTTAATCTCTTTAGCTAGAGCTCTATTTCCTTATCTGTAAAATAAGGGGCAGGACTTGATAACCTATATATGGCCTTTCAACCTATAAATCTACACACTTATGGACTTTTGAATTCCCACCAATCCTTTAAAGCAGGGGTTGGCAACGTATGGCTCTCGAGCCATATCTGGCTCTTTTGAGGGCCACATATGGCTCTTTCTGCAGGAGCCATAAAGTCAAGTTTTTTTCAGGCGCTGTTACAGGAGCTCTCACTGTGAGCATTGTACGGCTTTCACGAAATTACATTTTAAAAAATGTGGCATTTATAGCTCTCATGGCCAAAAAGGTTGCTGACCCCTGCTTTAAAGCCTAACTCAAATGATGCTTTTCTTAATTTCCCTTCATCT
>NW_025375506.1:0-5919 GCF_016433145.1 Gracilinanus agilis
GTTTGCTCGGTTGTCTGGATTTTCTCTGTGTAAAAGCTGTCGAGTGTTAAAGACTTCTTTTTCTTGTTATTATTCTTTCTCTTCTGAACTTCCTGATGCTGAGTAGCCATCATTAGCCCAGCAGCTTCTCAGATTTATCCTGGCGCTCAGTGTCTGTTCGCGATCTATTGGCTCCTGAGGTCTGAGTTCTGGTTTTTTCCAAGGTCAAGCCCCCTGGTGGGCCCTCTTGCTTGATCCTCTGCTGGAGGTTTCTTTACAAGTCTCAGGGAGCTGCTTCCACAGTCGTATACCTGTCTGCACTGGTTCCCCACTTAGGCTTTAGTTCCTGGTTGTGTCTGCCTCCACCCACGCCTCTGCTCAGCCTGCGCTCTGCGCCCAGCGTCCTGCTCCCGCGCGCTCAGATTTCGCGTGCGTTTTTTGACTTAATGGGGTCCTAAGTCTTGCTGCTCTCAGGAACAGGTCCCGGAGCTGCTGATGACTCGATGGGTGCCCCAAACTTGCCCTATTTCTTTTTAGCTGGGTTTGGAGCTATAGATGAGTGTGGAGGGGGTGGAGGTGGGGTGGTTGCTCAGCCCGCGATTTAGTGAGAGCCCTTTATAGCCTGGAAATGTCTCGATTCCACGTACCTTCCACGCTGTGCCCTGTTGTGGGGTTCCTCCGTTCGTCTGGACTTGTTTTTAAGTCCCCTTGAGGAGTTTTGTGTGTTTCGGTCAGGAGAGGTTAAGAGCTGCTTCTTACTCTGCCGCCATCTTAACCCGGAAAAAAGAGATGTGACTTCTTTCTGATGGCAAGCATCCCTAGTCCTACTTTCCAGAAATCTTTGTACTTTCCCTCATTTTCCCAACTTAATGGCCAAGGTAGAGAAGTTGGAATACTCCTTGGAATATCCCATTTCCATTTTCAAGTTCACCTTCTATCACCATCACTTAATAATCATTCCTTCTCTGAGGCTCATCCAATCCATATCAATCAAACTATTGTCTACTGACCTTCAGAAAACCCCTCTTCTTTCTGCATTGATTTCAGTGCTTGGCCCATGATCTCTTTCTTTTCCCCAACTCCTAAGCTCATACAAGGAGACTTTAAGGTACATATTGATACTCCCTTAAACACCCTAGCCTTTCAGTTCCTTTGCTTACTCATTTACTATGACCTATTTATCCATTCTTCTCATCTACATTCATAAATGGTCATACCTTTGATTTTACCTTAACTTACAAATGTACCACCTTCAGGTTAATGAACTCTGAAATCCTCTTCTCTGATCAAAACGTCCATGGTTCCTTTTCCCTTACAACCAAAAACCCTGTTCTTTATCCTCACTGTGACTTTCAATCCTTCCCCACCTCAGTGCTTTCCTAGTCCATCCCTTTTGTACTGGCTATATTTTATTCCCTTTACCATCTTGAATTTTTGGTTCAAATCAGTTCAATTCTACTAAGATGATAAATGTCATCTTATCTCAAGTTCCTTGATCTATTATCCTATTGTTAATCTTACAATAGACTGCTGGTTGGTCCTTTCCAGAAGTCTCTCCCTAGTCTAGTTCATCCTCTACTCATCCACCAAAGTGATTTTCCTCAATTTCAGATTCAATCTTGTCACCTACCCCACTTCTCCTACTTAATAAACTCCAGTGGTTTTCTCACTTCTAGGATAAAACATAACATCCTTCTTTTGGTATTGAAAGTCCTTTATCGTTTAGCCTTCCCTTGTGCCCTGATCTCAACCCCCCATGCTTTCTAAGTTTTTTACTCCTTATACCCACCACATACTCTTCAATCAAGTGACACCGAACTTCTTGTTGTGTTTCTAATAAGACACAACATTTTTCTTTGGTAATTTCCACTGGTTCTCTCTCACGTATGAGATAATTCTCTCTCTTCATCTCTGCCACTTAATTTCCATCATCCCACTTAAATTCCCATCTTCTACAGGAAACTTTTCCCATTCCTTTTTGTTACTCGTGCCTTCTCTCTTTTAATTTTTTTCCTACTTATCCTATATATAGCTTGTTTGTAAAATTCATTTTTGTGTTGCCTCTCCCATTAGTTTGTGATATCCTTGAGGGCAAGAATTGCCTTTTGCCTTTCTTTGAATCTCTAGCATTTAGAAAAGTGCCCAGCACATAGTAGGTGCTTAATAAATGTTTACTGTCAAGCCTCAGT
Source organism: Gracilinanus agilis (assembly GCF_016433145.1). Taxonomy (NCBI): domain Eukaryota; kingdom Metazoa; phylum Chordata; class Mammalia; order Didelphimorphia; family Didelphidae; genus Gracilinanus; species Gracilinanus agilis. The sequence continues at coordinate 2,169 of NW_025375506.1, forward strand.
CTTGGAAAAATCTGTAAAAAACACAAAACTGTGCTGATAGGGTCCACTACAAATTTGTATTTCATAAACTTATCTGAGCCTTCACTGTAGCAAGGCCATCCTTTTATTATCCCCATAACTGATTTACTATCCTCCTCACCACAGCAACTTTTCCAAAATTCTTAATCTCGAACTTTCCATGTCTCCCTCTGCCCCATACTTTCATCTGAGGCTATTGCTTCATATTTTATGGAAAAATTGAGGCTATGATCTTTCTCTTCTCTCATCTTCCTCATCTCACACAACTCAAATACCATCTGCAACTAGTTCCTCTTTCACTCTTTTTCTCATGAAGAGGTGGCCCTCCCTTATCCTTTCCAATATTAACCCCTCTACAGGTACAAGAAATCTCATCCCATCTTCTCCAACAGAAGGTCACCTTCATCATTTCCACTTTTTAATGATGTTTAATTCCTCTTTGTCAACTGACTGCTTCCCTGTTGTCTACAAGCAAGTCTCCATCATCAACAGCTCTCATTTTATCCATTAATTCTGTCTATCTCATATATTTCCATCTTTTCAGTGACTAAACTCCCTGAGAAGTCCCTCTTAAATCTGTATCTCCATTTCCTTTTTTTCCCTTCCCTAATTTCTTACATTTTTGTTTCTGATTTCATCATTCAGCCAGAAGTATTCTATCCAAAATTACCCACGATCTCTTAATTCCTTAAATTTAATGTCCTTTTCTCAGTTTTCATGCTTATTGATCTCTATCCAGCCTGTGACACTGTGGACAGTGCTGTACTTATTGAGACTCTTATTCTCTTTATGTCTCCACAACATTACTCTATCTTGCTGCTTCTTCTCCTACCTATCTGACTGCTCTCTCTCTAGCTCCTTAGCTGATTCTTCCCCTTCAGTGCACTTGCATATATGTTCCTCAAGGCTATCTCTTAGGCTTTCTTTTCTTTCCCTTTATATTATTTCACTTGATGGTCTCATTAACTCTCTTGGGTTGAGTTCTTATCTCTTTACACATCTCAGGTCTATTTGTCCAACTCTAACCTTTCTTTTGTTCTCCAGTCACATATATCCAACAGCTTAATGGCCATTTTAAACTGATTATTCTGTAGACATCTTTTTTTTTAAACCCTTACCTTCTGTCTTGAAGTCAATACTGTATATTGGCTCCAAGGCAGAAGAGTGGTAAGAGTAGGCAATGGGGGTCAAGTGACTTGCCCAGGGTCACAGAGCTGGGAAGTGTCTGAGGCCAGATTTGAACCTAGGACCTCCCATCTCTAGGCTTGGCTCTCAATCTACTGAGCTACCCAGCTGCCCCCTATTCTGTAGACATCTTAAATGCAACATGTCTAAAATTGAACTCATTCATTATCCTTCTTCCCAAACTTTCTCCTCTTCCTATCTTCCATATTAATATTGGGAATATTGCTATACTCCCAATTGCCCAGGCTCAAAGCTTAGATGCCATTATCAACTCCTTCCTCAATCTAACTTGTTACCAAATCCTGTGGCTTTTTATCTTTGTAACATTTCTTTGCAACACTTCACACTCTTCACTTCTCTGGCACTATCACAATCTAGATGCTGATCTTCATTATGGCCCTCTTGTATTATTTCAAAAGTCTTCTGGTTGATCTATCTGCTTTGAGTTTCTTCCCACTTTACTCCATCCTTCATTAAGCTGTCATCCTGAAGTTCATAAAGTATAGGTCCTCCTATTCAGTCAATTCTATTGGTTCTCTATTACCTTTAGGATCAAATATAAAACCCTCTCTCTGACATTCTGACATCTCTGACATATATAACGTGGCCCTCTTGTACATTTCTAGGTTTCTTACACGTTACTCACCCTCATATACTTTGGCATCCAGTGACACAGATGTCCTTTTGAACAGGGCATTCCACCTCCTGATTCCAATCATTTTCATTGATTTCAACATGCTTGGTATTATCTCCCTATTCATCTCTGCTCACTGGTTTCCTTTAAATTCTAGTTTAAATCCCATCTTTTATGAAAAAACCTTTTCTGGTCCTCCTTAATGCTAGTGTCTTTTCTTCATTGATCATCTTCAGTTTATCTGGTGTATAGTTTGTTTTGTATGTAGTTGTTTGCATACTCTCTCTATTAAATTATGAGTTTCTTAAAAGAAGGGAATGTCTTTTGCCTTTCTTTGAATTCCAGAGCTTACCACCATGTCTGGCATGTAGTAGGTGCTTAATCTACTGTCTGATTTACTGAAATGCATTACATCTGCACAACTAGTTTTTATAATCCTCTTCCTTCAAGGTTTGAAAAAATGCCACCTTCTTCTTGAAGGCTACCCTCACCCCCATATAAAAAACAAAAAAACCCCCAAAAAACTCTCTTCTTAAATTTTTCTTCTAACATGTTTTAGCTAAAATTCTTTTTTGCTACATCACTTATTATCTTTGCATTATATTCGGGCACAAAGAGAATGTAAGCTCTACAAAGGAAGACATTATATTATTTTCCCTTCATCTCCCAAGTGCCTTGCACATTATAAAACTTAGTGGAATTGAGTCAGTCCCTCTTCTACCTCCCTTTCTCATTGAGGCAGATTCAGTATTTTTTCTTTTGGCAGTTATGCTGTGATAGTACAGGCTATCTTTGGGGAATTCAGAGACTGAACACATTCAGAAATCTTATAGGAACTGAGAGGAAATCCCACTATTTAATGTTTAAGACCATAGAACTGTCCTGTCTATATTCATGGGAGCTGTCAGAAGGCTTTGAGAAATTTTTACTTGCCTTGTTTTTTCTTAGTAAAACTCTAAATAAGACTGAAATTATTCAACCTTCAAGTTTTATTGCCTTTATTACAACATCCATTGTGATTTCTTTTTGGGGGGGGGCAAGAAATTCCAGTAAATCTTTTATAAAAAATTCTGTGATATTGACTGTTTACAAAATATTTTAAGCTACTGAGATGTTATGTAAGTGATGAATAAAATACCCTGAGGAATCAGTTAAGGAGCTGAGCTGAACAGTCTAAACTAACATTATTTATTTTTTTTTTAAGAAGAGAGAACCAAAACTTTCTTTTATCTTCTTTGTCATTATTCTGCATAACAGACATTTATCTCCATTTTCATTGAATTCCTTTCTCTCTCAATACTCCATTCAGACATCAATCTGTGCCTTTACCTTGAAGAGCAATGGCTAACCTGGGTTATGAGGCTTTAAAATCCTTATAGGCAAAAACACCCCATAGAACCAAATGGAGCATCTTGAGGGTGGGTTAATCAGATGACAGAAGTTGGAAAATTTCTTCCTGGATAAAATTCTCATGAACAAAGGGAAGTATTGGATTTTCATTCATGAAGGTAGTTATAACCTCCTCAAGTCCTTTGATTTTTATTTTGTGAAAGTGAAGGCTTAACTCCAGCTTTCCTTTGTTCACTAACAATGATGGTAACTACACTTCAGAAAAGATGTCCAGAATATCCAAGAAAAAGTTGCTCAAATACCATAAAGCACTTTAGTAGCTCACAGAAAGCAGAAAAACCCAAGTAATCAGCCCAGTGAGGTAGGAAGGTACTGGACCTGAAAGCTGAATACTTGGACTTTAGTTCTGGCTCTTTCATCTCTTAGTGTGACTATTGACAGTGCAAGTAATCATTATGAGCCTGAATTCTCTCTCTGTAAATGAGAATAATTTTTCATGAAATTGCTATGGAGAAGGTCTTTGTAAACCATATTAAGTATCTGAGAACTGAATGCTATTCTTGG
>NW_025375507.1:0-5740 GCF_016433145.1 Gracilinanus agilis
TCCTTCCTTCCTTCCTTCCTTCCTTCCTTCCTTCCTTCATTCCTTCCAGAAAAGGCCAGAACATTCATTTTGTGTAAGCAATTTCTGGTTGATAAAAGTTCCTCCTACCAATACAGGTCAGCACCTACTCAACAACTTTAGGGTCCTAGTCACTTGCAGGATTGAAAAGTTAAAATAACTGCCCATAGTCACACAGCTAATATATATCAGAGGCAGGCTTGGACTGTTTGTCTTCCTGACTGCAAAGTCATCTCACTATGCACTGTACCAAATTGCTCCTGTTTCCTCTGCTCTTGAACCACAAACACAAATGGAACTAGCCCTGAAAGTACTTTTCCAATGATAGGATTCTACTGACATCTAGAGGTCTTGTTGGAAATTTTCTTTATCTAGAAATAGAGTCCCAACTAATTTACCACATAGATATGCCTCAAATCTGCATCCTAAACTACCAGTCATAAACTAGTTCATTTTCCCCAAAGGAGCAATGTTATAATTGGAGGCTTAATTCCTCACTAATGACTTCATTTCATTATATTTTTGACATCAGTAGAAATATATCCTAAAAGCAAAGAAGTGAACTATAAATCTCTATGAGCATTTATATAGTAAAATTATGTTCCAAGTCCTATAAAAAGGATGTTAAATATACACCATTTCCATTTATTATACAAGGGGATTTAGGTGAATACTGTGGGTGGTACATGTCTCTTAAAAGCTGTCCAAGGATATTTGGATCAATGCCTTCTTTTTCTATAAATAGATCATTTTGTAGCAAACAGAGGCATTCAGGATCTTTCCAATGATCCTTTTCAAAAGAACTGCCCAGGTAGTTGTGGTATAGTAGGGAGAACCCTTAATTTGGGTGTCAGAAGACCTGGGCTTGAGTCCTTCCCTCTGATGTTTACCAGCCCCAGAGGGATATAAGCAAATCACTTCATCTCTCTGAGACTCAGTTTTATCAGAAAAATGATAATACTTTTCCTAGCTTTTTCCACAAGTCCCAGATAAATGTAAATTATTAGAATGACTCTGATATATCTCATTTGATTTTCATGTAAATTATATTTTTCATTTTTGTATTTTTTCATTGGTATTTTCAAGTGCTGGTATTCACACATAAACTAGATATTTAATTAAGAATTTTAGGTTTTAGAAAAAAATTTAATTAAGTTGGTATATCCATAAAGTGGTCCCCAAATAGCCATTCTGCATCCTATTGCATTTTAGGCAATCCTCTCACCATTTCTGATATGACTGTTTGTTTAGTACATAAGCCATAATGAAGGATAAACATACTTTGGGATGCTGTGTTGTGAATGGTGCACTTGATGTTTTGTTAATTTTTTTAAATCTTGCACACTTTGAAAAATATGCCATTCTTCTCTTCATGTGTCATTTCAGAGTGTCAGCACTTTACAACAACTGTGACCCGAGCCAACCCTACTGTGGCCTTTGTAGAGTTGAATCCCAGCCAACAGCCCAAGGACCACGGAGCAGAAGACAAAGACCAGAGGAAACTGGAGAGTGAAATGAGTGGAAAGGTGGAGTTGGTGCTGTCACAGAAGGTGAAGAAATTAAAAGAGCAGATATATTACAATGCAAAAGTTGGCATTTGACTTTGCATGTGTTTGTTTTGTATTTTTTACTTATTTTTTAATTAATTAATTTAAAGTATTTTTCCATGGTTACATGATTCATTTTCTCTGCCTCCCCCCCCCCCCACTTCTGGAGCTGACCAGCAATCCCACTGGATTATACATGTATTATTGCTCAAAACCTATTCCCATATTATTCACATTTGAAACAGAGTAATCTTTTAAAACCCAAACCCCCAATCATATATACTCATAGAACCACATCATCAATCATATGTTCTTTTTTCTGCATTTCTACTCCCACAGTTCTTTCTTTTGGTGTGGCCAGCATTCTTTCTCATAAGTCCCTCAAGATTGTCCTGGATCATTGCATTGATATTAGTAGCAAAGTCTATTACATTTGATCGTCCCACAATGTTTCAGTTTCTGTATACAATGTTCTCCTGTTTCTGCTCATTTTACTCCGGATCAGTTCATGGCAGTCTTTCCAGTACATCATTTCTTGTAGCACAATAGAATTCCATCACCATTAGGTACCACAATTTGTTCAGCCATTCCCCAATCAAGGAACACCCCTTTGTTTTCCAATTTTTTGCCACCACAAAAAGCACAGCTATAAATATTTTTGTACAAACATTTTTCCTTATCTTTTTGGGGTATAAACCTAGTAGTGATCAGAAGACATGCAGTTTTTTAAAGCCCTTTGGGCATAATTCCAGATTGCCTTCCAGAATGGTTGGATCAGTGCACAACTCCACCAACAATGCAGTAGTGTCCCAATTTTGCCACATCCCCTCCAACATTTATTATTTTCTTTTACTCTCATATTGGCCAGTCTGCTAGGTGTGAGGTAGTACCTCAGAGTTGTTTTGGTTTGCATTTCTCTAATCAGGAAGGATTTAGAAGTGTTTGTTTTTTAAAATGTAACAGGCTGTATAATGTTCTCCAGTCCTCCTGGCACTTCTCAGTGACCCCAGGCAATGGTATCAAAATGTTCAAAACTTCAGTGGGTCATACATACCATTTTTCTTAAGTCATTCATTGTTCACATCCCGATTTTTAGTACACTCAAATCAGTTTGACATCTAAATACAGAGCTTACAAATCTTTGCTTATTTTGTCACCTGTGTATTGTATATTATCATGATGATTACATTTTTCGAATAACTTCTAATCAAGAGTGGCTCTGGAAGTAAACTGAGAAATTTACCAATTGTGGCACTAATTCTTTCTAATAAATGAAGAAATCTTGGTCTAAAACAAAGATATCAGCTAGCGGAAAGCCCAGGATTGCTGTGTAAAGATTACAGCTACTTATTTATTTTACCACCACATAAACATTTATGAGGTATGAGTAGAAAAGATAGGTACATACATAGTGGCCTTAGGAGTCAGGGAGACTTGGGTTCAAGTCTCACTTCTTACAATATTGGCTTTGTGATTCTAGGCAAATTATTTAAGTCCCTCAGGGTCCTTAGGCAAATCTCTAAGGTAAAAAGTTGTAGCAAAGTAGGTGCCCATCCACACTAAGAGAAGAAGTACCTTACTGGGGGAGGGGGTCCCTAAGCAGATAAAACCATAGGGTAAAGAGTTTGCATTTTTCCTTATTGGTGCTAAAGAGCCACTGAAGGTTTTTGAACAGGGGACTCTCACTTACTTAGACCTGTGTTTTAGGAATGTTCACTTAGTGTAGACTATGTGCCATGTTAAATTCTAGGAAGAGAGGATAATTTTTGATTGGGAAAGGGAAGAAAATAAGGAAAGCCTCCAAGAAGCAGGTAGCATTTGAATGAAGTACTAAAATATAGGCAGCATTTCAACAAGGAGAGAGATGGGCCAAGAGGAGCTTTCAAATCATAGGGAATAATGTGATAAAATATACAGTAATCACTGTGATAATTTGATTAGAACATATAGTATATGGATAGTGGTAGTAGTAGAAATTAAGTTTTAAAAATTTTAAAAGGATTGATGCCACAACATGGAGGGAACCAAATGTCAGAGTAAGAATTTTTAACTATTCTATAGAGGAGAGAGAGTCTGTGAAGGGTTTTAAGTGAGAAAATGACATGACCCAATCTGTGCATATGGAATATTAATTTGTCAGGGATTTGAAGAAGGAATTGCAGGGTATGGAGCTGCCATATTGGAAGGAAGAAGAAAACTGGTTAGATCCACCATCAAACATTTATTAAATGCTTCCAATGTGTCAGGCACTGTGGTAGGGGTATAAAATAAAAGTGGAAAGCTTCCTGCCCTTAAGGAACTTTTTTTTTAACATTTATTAATATTCATTTTTAACATGGTTACATGATTCATGCTCCACCTTTCCCCTTCAACCCCCCCCTCACATCCCCCCCACCCATGGCCGATGCGCATTTCCACTAGTTTTGTCATGTGTCCTTGATCAAGACCTATTTCCAAATTGTTGGTAGTTGCTTTGGTGTGGTAGTTTCGAGTCCACACCCTCAATCATGTCCACCCCGACCCATGCGTTCAAGCAGTTGTTTTTCTTATATGTTTCCTCTCCTGCAGTCCTTCCTCTGAATGTGGGTAGCTTTCTTTACCATAAATCCCTCAGAATTGTCCCTTAAGGAACTTTTAATCCTGCCAGGGAAGATAGCATGAACACAGAAGTGTGTACAAAATAAATATCAGGTGACTTGGGCTAAAGGAAAGGTCTCCTGTAGAAAGTGGCACCTGAGTTGTTGTTTGTTGTTTTTTTTAATGGAAATTCTACATTAAAAAAAATAAGTTAAAGGGACTAGCTGGGCAATTTCTTGGATAGTAAGTTGGCCCAGGGACAGGAGATCCTAGGTTCAAATCTGACCCCAGACACCTCCTAGCTGTGTGACCCTGAACAAGTCACTTAACCCCATTGCCAAGCTTTTATTGCTCTTCTGTCTTAGAACCAGTACATAGTATTGACTCTAAGATGGAAGACTAGAGTTAAAAACAAAACAAAACAAAACAAAACAATTATATAAGACAAGGAGCAGGCATATGTAAATATTTAAGAAAATTCGATCCATAGCAAAATGTTTAAATTTTTTGAAAGCTTTATATTTACAGGCCTAGCTTTAGAAAAATCCATTTATGTAATCATTCCTTTAAAACACTGAATGATTAAGCTTTGCCATTTGTAAAAGAAGAAGAATATGTTCACTTCAATTAAGAAAAGTCAGACAGCAATGCAACGTACCCACTCATATATGTAATCAAGTTAGAATTTTGCCTTCTTGGGGCTGCAGGAAGGATGTGATAATCACAGCCCTTCTACTACATTCAGTTTGGTCTATCTGGGAGAAAAAATGGTTAATACCAGTTGTGGGGTAGGTGGGGGAAGGGTGTCACCTAATTTTAAAATCTCCAATGACAAACATTAAATGCTGAAACTTGGAAAAGGTCAGCAAAGTCCAATGTTGTGCCTCCTCGTATTTCTGTAACAGAGGAATGTTGTCTGCTCTGTACTTCGATTTCCCTTCTGCCTGAGTGTTTAATTCACACAACACTCTGAATACTCATGTTGGCTACTTATTTCCACAGGCAACGAAGCCAAAGTCTCCAGAACCAAAAGCAGTTCTGTTATTTCCATACCTGAACCCAGTACCAGAAACCAACCCATCCACTTTGCCAAATCTTGATTCACAAGGTAAAGAAAAAGAAAATGTTTCACATGAACTTTTATTTGGGGCTGGAATGAAAGCTTCCTTTCTACCAGAAAAGATAAGACATATCCTATATATGGCGGGGCCATCAGCCCTAATTGTTTCCCAGGGTCTCTAGTAGATTATATGACTGTAGCCTGCAAGTAATTAGCTAAGCCTGAGACCAAAACTGCCCTAAGGGGCGGGGAGGACTTTAGGCTCCCACATTCCACTTTTGGATCAAGGTGGACTATGACTTCCTTGTGATCTGGCCTTCTTACTCGGGGATCCCCAGCTGTAGCAGAGGTGTCAATAAGTGGCCCACAACATTCTCAAGTGTGGGCCTAGATTCAGTCAAGATATAATTGGAGAAATCTGGCCACAGACAGAACTTGGACAAATCACTTAACCTCAGTTGCTTAGCCCTTGCCATTCTTGTCTTAGAGTTAATATGTGGAAGATAACAGTTTAATATATGTATACATATATAAATAT
>NW_025375508.1:0-6470 GCF_016433145.1 Gracilinanus agilis
TATATATACAACATATATACATATATATCTTATACATACACACACATATTGGTTCTGCTCACTTCACTCTACATAGCTTCATGTAAACCTTCCTATTTTCTCTAATACTATCCCCTTTGCCATTTCTTATAGCAGAATAGTATTTTATTACATTCTTGTTTCATAATTTATTCAGTCACTGCCCAACTGATGGGGTACACCCAGAGTTTCTGATCTTTTGCCATAATAAAAATCACTGCTATAAATATTTTTATACATACAGCTCTTTTTTTTTTTCTTTAATCTCTTTGGGGCATAGGTCTATCAGTGATATTTCTGGGTATGCAATAGTTTAGTGACTTTGGGGACATTCTTCCAAATTACTTTTCAGAAGGGTTAAACCATTTCATAGCTCCACCAACAATTCATTGGTGGTTCTGACCTCTCACAAACAGTCACCATTTTCATTTTTTGTCATCTTTGCTAATCTGATAGGCGTGAGTATTCCAAAATATTCATAGCAGCTCTCTTTGTGGTAGCAAAGAACTGCAAATTGAGGCAATGCCCATCAATTGGAGAATGGATAAAAATGTTGTGGCAGATGATTGTGATGGAATACTATTGTGCCATAAAAAATGATGATGATATTAATTTTTTTAGAAACATGGAAACACCTATATTTAATAATAAAAAGTAAAATGAGTAGGACCAAGAAAAATTAGATAGTTACAGAATTAATATTTGAAGAATGACATGAATTTCCACCTACAGAGAAAGAACTGATAAACGGAAACATGAAGACATAATGTATCTACATTTTTTGTCAGTGATGTCTTCTATAGGGAAGGGAGGGTAGGGAGTTGGTGAGATACCTGAGAATTTTAAAAGAAAGAGAGAGAAAGAGAGAGAGAGAGAGAGAAAGGGAGGAAGGAGAGAGGAGGAAGGAAGAAGGAATCACAACAAGGTGGGAAGAGGGGTGAGGTATAGAACAAATGTTTATTAAGTACCTATTCTTTAATAACATTAAGTCCTATGTGCCTGTTACTGTGCTAAGTGCTTTCAAATAGTGTCTCATTTGATTAGAATAGCTTTAAAAGTTATATATCGGATGTATTATTATTTAAAAAGTAAGATGTACTAATAGAGATTCACAGTCTCATGTAGAATTCTTCTCCCTTCATCCCTACCTCTACATTACATATGGAATACTCCTTTTATTTGGTATTTATAAAGTTCAGAATTTCAAATAGAAAACAATGAAAAGAATGAAAATTGCATGTTTGGGTCTTTTGGCCTTTTATCTACTCAGGACAAGCTATTCATTTTACAGATGAGGAAATAAGGTCCAGTGAGTTTTGTCCAAGGTCATGCAAGTAGTAAATAACAGTTTGGAATTCTACTCAGATCCTTGGACTTTGAGTCCAGCAGTCTTTCCTGTGTATAATGCTGCCAAAATAACATAATGTAGATCAGTGGTTCCCAAACATTTTTGGCCTACCGTCCCCTTTCCAGAAAAAATATTACTTAGTGCCCCCTGGAAATTATGAAACTATTTATTGAACTCAGAATAGAATGTAATACAAAAAAAGTGTGGCCATCACCACCACCCCTGGATCGCTGCAGCACCCACCAGGGGGCGGTGGTACCCACTTTGGGAATCACTGATGTATATGAAAGGGATTCCAAAAGTGTCATACAAAACCAAGTTGCCAGTAAGGTTCAAAATCCATTTATTACAAGTAAAATACTGCTTAGAAATATTTCGAGGTATAATTTTCATTGATTGAGTTGTCTAATGATATACACAAGTTGAAATAATCAGTGTTATAATAACTTACATTTGTGAGTAGGGACAGCATTTCTGTTGGATGAAGGCAAACAAAAGATTGTCTAAAGTTCTGGTTTCCCTCTACTTAGCACAGAAATGCTGTCTCTATCTTAATAGTGCTTTACTTTTTGTTTGTTTGTTTGTTTGAATCCTTACCTTTTGTCTTACAATCCATAGAAGTATCTGTTCCAAGGCAGAAGAGCAGTAAGACCTAGACAATTCAAGTCACACTAGAAAGTGTCTGAGGCCAGGTTTGAACCCAAATCCTCCTGACTCCAAGCCGGACACTCCAGACACTGAGCCACGAAGTTGCCTCTTTAGTGCTTTACTTTTGAAGCTGATGAAGCTTTATTCCAGCAGCAGCCTAATGACTTAAGTAATACAAATATTTTAACCCCCATTTTGTAAAAACACAGAATGTAAGAGCGAAAAAGGATATTAGCGATCATCTAATTCAATTCTCTCATTTTATAGGTGATAAAACTGAAGTCAAGAAAGGGTCATGGTCACAAAGCTATTATAATGTTACAGTCAGGGTTGAAACTCAAGGTAAATCTAATAAAATCTAGTGCTCTTTCCACTGTCCCACATCAGTTCCTACACTGAGGCTTTGGGAAAAGCTTTATTTTGTTGTTGTTCTGTCATTTAAATCATATCTAACTTTTTGTGAATTTGGGGTTTTCTTTTTTTAATATTTTATTTTCCCAATTACATATAATAATTATCAACATTGTACGTTTTCTGAAATTATAAGATTCAAATTGTCTCCCTCCTGTCCCTCCCCACTCCAGGAGATGGTTAGCAATTTGATCTGGGTTATACATATGTTATCACACAAAACATATTTCCATTTTGGTCATTGTTGTGAGAGAATACTCATATAAAACCAAAGCCTCATTTGGGGTTTTCTTGGTAAAGACATTGGAATGGTTTGCCATTTCCTTCGCAGGCTCATTGAACTGATGAGAAACTGAGGCAAACAAGGTTAAGTGACTTGTCCAGGGATGACTAACTGCCTGAGGTCATATTCGAAGTCAGGAAGATGAATCTTCCTATCTTTAGACCCAGAACTCTATCCACTGCTCTAGCAAGTTGCCCCACTAAGCTTTGTTATCTAGAGAGAATTCTAAATCTTATATGAGATGATGAATAATTATTGTAGAATTTATTTTTTTAATTGTCACTATTGTTTTTTTTATATCCTCTTCAGTCTCAAGAATCTATTGCAAGTGAAGTCATTCTTAAAATTGTTTATCATTATGTTCTTCTAAATCCTAGGGAGAAGTGGTAGCTAGGTGGCTCAGCAAATAGAGAGCCAAACCTGGAGATAGGAAATCTGGTTCAAATCCAGCCTCAGACATTTTTAGCTGTGTAATTCTGGACAAGTCACTTAACTCCAATTGCCGAGTCCTTACAATTCTTCTGCCTTGGAACTCATACTTGTATCAATCCCAAGACAAGAGAGTAAGAGTTTTAAATAAATACTAGGGAATAAACTAAAAATGCTATTCTATCACCAGCCATGAAGGTGGTGAGCTCAGCACAAAGACATTGACTGCACTCTTTCCAGTAAAATTTAATTTGTATAATACCTTCCGTACAAACAGTGCCTCACACATTTCAGATTTAAAATAGTAAATAATAACAGAGGGAGAGAGAAATTATAAGTTACGGACCAGAGAACAAAAGGTTTATTTTCAGAAGCAAGTCAATGAAGCAGAAAGATGCAAGAAGACTGCACCAGATGGCAAGAACTGAAAAAATCGAAGGTTCTCCCAGTGCCTAGATGATGCGAATTAACCTAGAAGAATTGACTGCTGAGAGGGAAGATAGGTGTATTGAACAGTGGTGATGAAAGGTAGAGAAAGGGTCTGAAGGAACTTGAACTTTCTCAAGATGGCACAGTGCCAGGGATGTTGAATTCAGAGTCTAAGGACATGGGTGAAAATTCTATCTTTATTGCTTATTACATGTGTGACTTGGAGCAAATTGTATTATTTCTTTGAGCCTTCATTTGCTCTCCTATAAAATGAGGGGGATCTCTAAGGTCTCTTCCATCTCTAAATCAATGATAAACCTTTCATTATTCCAACAAGAAAAAGAATCATCAGAGGGAATAGAATCTAAGATTTGGAAGGTTCCTTATGCAACTTTCTCTTTTTAATACAGAAATATAATATGATTTTATTTTTAATACAGAAATACCTTGTTTTATTGCACTTCATTTTATTGTGTTTTTTACAAATTGAAAGCCTAGAACAACCCAAGCAAGGCTATAAGGGCCATTTTTTCTAATGTGTTCACAACTGTGTCACATTTTGGTAATTCTCTAACTATTTCAAACTTGTTCATCATCATTATTATTATTGCATCTGTTACGGGGATCTGTGGTCTTTGATGTTATTTTTGTCCTTGTTTTGCGGTGCCCCAAACTCTACCCATGTAAGACAGCGAACCTAATCAATAAATGTTTTGTGTGTTTTGACTGCTCCTCCAACCAGCTGTTGCTGACTTTCTTCCTTTCCTCTGACCTCCCTATTCCCTGGCACACAACAGTATTGAAATTGGGCCAATTAATAACCCTACATTGGCTTCTAAGTGTTCAAGTGAAAGTAAAAGTCATTTGGGGACGTTCCGGGTTAAGATGGCAGCAGAGTAAAAAGCAGCTCTTAACCTCTCCTGACTGAAACACACAAAACTCCTCAAGGGGACATAAAAACAAGTCCAGACGAACGGAGGAACCCCACAACAGGGTGCAGTGTGGAAGGTACGTGGAATCGGGACATTTCCATGCTATAAAGGGGTGAAACAGCTCTCACTAAATCGCGGGCTGAGCAACCACCCCATCCCCACCCCTCCACACACAACACCTATAGTGCCGAAGCCAGTTAAAAAGAAATAGAGCAAGTTTGGGGCACCCATCGAGTCATTGGCAGCTCCAGGGCCAGTTCCTGAGAGCAGCAAGATTTGGGACCCCAAAAAGCCAAAGAACGCATGTGAAATCTGAGCGTGGGAGCAGAGCGCAGTAGCGGCGGAGGCATGGGTGGAGGCAGACACAGCCACGAGCTAAAGCTCTGAAACCCTGAGTGGGGAACCAGTGTAGACAGGTATACGACTGTGGAAGCAGTGCCCTGAGACTTGTAAAGGAACCTCCAACAGAGGATCAAGCAAGGGGGTCCACCAGGGGGCTTACCTTGGAAAAAACCAGAACTCAGACCTCAGGAGCCAAAAGACCGCGGACAGACCCCAAGCCCGAGGATAAAGCTGAGAAGCTGCTGGGCTAAATGGCTACCCAGACTCAGGAAGTTCAGAAGAGAAAGATAAACAACAAGAAAAAGAAGTCTTTAACACTCGACAACTTTTACACAGAGAAAATCCAGACAACCGAGCAAACAGAGGAGGAGAACAAACAAGCATCCAGACCCTCCTCAAATAAGGAAAACGGGTCACAAGCTATGGAAGAGTTCAAAACTGAGATTCTGAGGAAGATGGAAGAGATCTGACAAGAAAATAACAGTTTAAAAGGTAGAATCTTGCAATTAGAAAGTGAGGCTCAGAAACCAATGAACTGATAAGCAAAGTGAACCAGATTGAAAAAGAAAACCAAAAGATCATAGCTGAAAACGAAAAGTTTAGAGCCGAAAACCAGTCCCTAAAGGCTAGAATTGAGCAATTAGAAGCTAATGATCTCTCAATACAACAAGAACAAATAAAACAAAGTCAAAAGACTGAAAAAATAGAAGGAAATATGAAATATCTCAATGAGAAAGTGACAGACCAAGAAAACCGGTCTAGAAGAGACAATTTGAGAATAATTGGTCTTCTAGAAAAACCAGAAATTAATAGAAACCTGGACTTCATACTAAAAGAAATTATTCAGCAAAATTGCCCTGAAGTCCTACAACAAGAGGACAATATAGACATTGAAAGGATCCATAGAACACCTGCGACATTCGATCCAGAGAAGAAAACGGCCAGAAATATAATTGCCAAATTCAAGAGCTTTCAAGCAAAAGAAAAAATCTTACAAGAAGCCAGAAAGAGACAATTCAAATATCAAGGAACACCAATCAGGATCACACAGGATCTGGCAGCCTCCATGCTAAAAGACCTTGGAATACAATATTCAGAAAGGCAAGAGAGCTGGGACTGCAACTATGGATCAACTACCCATCAAAATTGACTATATATTTCCAGGGGAAAGTATGGGCATTCAACAAAATTGAAGAATTCCAAGTATTTGCACAGAAAAGACCAGGGCTAAATGGAAAGTTTGATATCCAACCACAAAAATCGAGAGAAACATAAAAAGGTAAATAAGATACAGAGGGGAAAGAAAGAAAACTTATAATTTTTAAATTTGCCTTTTTAAGGGCCTCAGTAAAATCTAATTATATGTATTCCTATGTAGAGAAATGTTATGTATAATTCTATGTAGTGAACTCTATTCACTATTATAGTATCCACTATTATAGTAATCAGAAGAATAATTCACAGGGTAAGGGTGGAACACTAAATAATCTAAGATGACATAGGGGATGGGAAAGAGGGGGTGAATAGCAGGGGACACCAAGAGAAACTTGAGTGAATAAGAAAAATAGGATATTCTATTACACACAAAGAGGGCATGGGAAGGAGAGGGGACAAATACTATTATAAGAAG
>NW_025375509.1:0-3479 GCF_016433145.1 Gracilinanus agilis
CTCTCTCTCTCTCTCTCTCTCTCTCTCTCTCTCTCTTCTTCCCTACCCAAATCCAGAGAACCCAGCCTCCCTTCCACTCTTCTAGTACCAGTAAAAATGGCAGCAATGGGTGTTTCAGGTCTCTGGAGGAAAAGAGAGGTGCTCTGTCGCTCTGTCTTCCTAAGTGGGGACTGAGGGGCCATTGCAAAACCAGGGGAGGCTCTAACAGTCTTTCTGAAGCTACAGAGTTTGAGGTGTAGGTGTATATGTATGGTGCTCACATACAGAGGACAGATGCATAGACATTCACATTTATATGCTCATTTTTTCCTATCTTTGTTTTTTTTTTCCCTCCAGGGTGCAAATAACTTGGTCTTGGCCATAAAAAATATAACAATGATTAATGTTTCTGAGATCCCAAGCCTAGAAGACAGAAGACACTTAGATGTGGTCACAGGTATCCTGAAGGACCTGACCTCTTTGAAAGCCAGAGGTAATTGGGTAAATAGCATGTAAAACTAGAAGAGACTTTAGTGATCATCTAATTTGGGCCCCTCAATCACAGAGGAGGAAACTGAGGCCCAGAGAGGGAAGTGATCTACTAAAAATGACTCTTCTACAAATTAGAATCCCCCTCTACTTTCTCTTTCTTCCATTCCCCTTGGTGTTTATAAAGAAAACTATGCCAGGTTTTTGGGA
Organism: Gracilinanus agilis; assembly: GCF_016433145.1. Lineage (NCBI taxonomy): Eukaryota > Metazoa > Chordata > Mammalia > Didelphimorphia > Didelphidae > Gracilinanus > Gracilinanus agilis. The sequence continues at coordinate 679 of NW_025375509.1, forward strand.
CTCTGGTAAAGTCTATTGAGTCTTTCTTAAAATAATGTTTTTAAATGAATGAAATAAAATATATTGACTTACAAAGAAATTATGAGACACAATTAACAACATGTTAAAATTTTTTTTTGTGACCCAACGTTAAAAACTCATGATTTAAATAATAGCTGATGTTTCTATAGTTCTTTAAAAGCATTTTAACTAGAGGCAGTTAAATAGCACAGCGGGTAGAGGACCAAATTTGAAATCAGAAGCCCTGGGTTCAAATTTGGCCTCAAATTCTTCCTAGCTTTGCTTCCCCATGCAAGTCACCTTAACCCTGTTTGTCCTTTTAGAGTTGTTACTAAGATAGAAAGTAAGGGTTTAAAATTTAAAAAAAATTAGTCTCACAATAAACGTGTGGATAGGTAATGAAGATGTTATTATTTCCATTTACAGACTTTAGAAAGGTTAAGTGGCTTGCCTTATATAGTAGCAAATGTCAAAAGTGAGATTCAAATCCAAATCTTCCTTGTTTGAAATCTAGGACTCAGTCTATCCTATGGTGCCTTTTTTCTCCTCCAAAGAATTCATGAATTAACACTGCTTTGAGTCTTCACTTATATTTTTTGCCAAATCAAAAGAAAATGCATAGAATGTTGGTACTGAATATTGAAATGATTAGGAAAACAGGGTCTCCAAAAGGGAGGCAATGCTGTGAAGTATGTGAGCTCTCCTAGTAAGAGCAGCTGTTTGGATCTTGGAAATCACTGTTGCTGGGAGTATGAAAGTCCAATTCTATCTGCCTTGGCTTTTGCCAGGTTGCTGTGCTTTTGCCTGTTTCCAACTGCAATTATAGAGATGATAAAATGGAAAATAAATATTTGTGCAATGGATGGGAAAAGCCAATTAGTTTTGCACCGGTGAGAAATAATGCACAGCTACTCACCTCCTTTAATAAGTTGGCTCTCCATGTATATTGTAAAATGTATCTTTGCAGTCCTACTGTATTTGGAAATTTAAGTGCCACTAGAACAAAGTATGTATTCTGCAAGTTGTAATGTTAGAGGGAATAAGGCAATAAAATTTCTATATTTTATTAGAAGAAAAAATAATTAAATGAATTCTAGATGTGTAATAACTTACCTAAGACATGCTGGAATTGTCTATTTTTTCTTGGAAAATGCACATCCTCACATGATCTCTTCCTCCCTCTAGCTGTCCTTTCCCCATAGGAAGTATAAAGGTATCTAAGACATATATATTAGCAATGCAATTACAGGTTTAATGTCCCAGCCAGCCTTAGATGCCATCTTTAAAATGAGAGGAAATCCCAGTCTGGTAAAGATGCCGCAGATTTGGAGAAAAGAAAGACTGTACTTTACTTGAGAAGTAAGGCAAAAAACTCTGGGAGCAATATTACCTGAACAAAGCAGTGAAAAAGAAAAGATTTTATTGCCTTGTCATCTCTGCTCCTCCCCATCTCCAACTCTAACCCCCATAGGATGCAGGGCTGTCTTTGGGGAAGTGGACTTTGTCTTAGCTAAATATCCCCAATTCATTCAATGACTCCTCATATAGCTCTTTACCATCCTGGTTGTCTTCCTTTGGATAATTTCACTTTATCAAAGCCCTTCCAAAGGTATCCACTAACTCTATTTTTTTGGAGTTTTCCAAGGAATTAGAGTCAAGGTTCCTGGCCTCTATTTGGTACACTTCATTTTTTTACTCTTAAAAAGAAAAATGGGACATCTAAATGGCTCAGTGGATTGAGAGCCAGACCCAGAGATGGGAGGTCCTGGGTTCAAATCTGATCTCAGGTACTTCCTAGTTGTGTGACTTAGGGCAAGTCACTTAACCCCAGTTGCCTACTCCTTAACACACTTCTGCCTTGGAACCAATAAACAATATTGATGGGAAGATGAAAGATAAGGGCTTAAAAAAAAAAAGAAAAAATGTTGAAAAATTCTCCTTTTTTTTTTATTCATGTAGTGTTTTTCCTTATTCCTGATGACACTTTAAAGTTCACTGAGAGTGACTTAGCCATCATTATCTGTTTGCTCCTTTAGTAGCCTGTATCCTAGTGACTCATCAAGGGCAGCTAGGAGCTATCTTACAATCTGATTAATAAATTCTCCATCTTTAGGCCTTTACAATCTGAAGATAATTTTCCTTGCCAGAGAAAACAGGCAAAGTAGGAGAAACCTCCCAAGGATAGCACTATCTCCAGTCTCAAGCACACAGATTCATCAAACTCGAAACATGAATGATTTTACTTACAAGTTACTAGAAAAGAAAAAACCCATAACTAAGCCCATAAAAGTAACCATGCCCATCAGTGACAAGCCCTTGCCTCAGAGACCTGAATATTTAACCTTATTACTCCCTGAAGTAACAGTTAGCTGTGGGAGCCTCTCATTTAGCTTAGCTCTACAACTTATCTCAAAATAAATTAAATTTTAATAATTATTTGGTAAGTTGAGGGAGCTTAGACAGAATTGACCATTTTTGATAATTCCAGGGCCTCTGGGAACTCATTTCAGGCCATTATGTCAAAAGTGATTTTGTTCACTTTTTTAGAGTTTCAGCTGTATATTACTGAATTAGTTAACATGATTTGAGACTCTTAAAGTTAAGTAACTCAGTGCAGAATATTCTGGATATATTAGTTTATTTTCCATGATTTGAGTATGGAATTTCTTATTTTTCTTTTCCTTTTTTCTTCCTTTCTTCCTTCCTTTCTCTTCCTTTCTTCCTTTCTCTTTCTTTCTTTATTCTTTTTTCCTTCCTTCCTTCTCCTTCCTTCCTTCCTTCCTTCCTTCCTTCCTTCCTTC
>NW_025375510.1:0-9358 GCF_016433145.1 Gracilinanus agilis
ATATGATATAATATATTATCATATTATAATTATACTATGTTATATGATATTATTATAATTATACTATATCATTATATTATAATTAAACTATAATTTATAGTATATAGTTGTAATAGAATACTATTGAGCTATGAGAAATATAAATATGATGGTCACAGTAAAACCTAGAAAAACTTATATGATGTGATGCAAAGTGAAGTCAGCAGATCCAGGAGACTGTTGCACACAATACCAGCAATAATGTACTATGTACTATGGTCAATTGTGAATGACTTAATTATCAGTAATGCAAGGATCTAGGACAACTCTAAAAGACTCATGACAACAAAATATCTTCCACCATAGACAGAACTGATGGAGTCTGAATGCAAATTGAACTATACCATTTTCCACTTTATTTCCTCCATCAATTTTTCTTTTAAGGAATATATGTCTTCTTTAACATTATGTTGAACAAAGAAAAATGTATTATGTAACACATGTACCATCCTTATCATATTACCTACCATCTTGAGGACGAGAGAGGTTTGAGAGGGATGGGGTGAACATGGATCAAAAAAAAAATCAGAAAATAATTATTGAAAATTGCACCAACATGAAATCTGGCAGAAAAAAACAACCCAACACATATTGGCATAATTATAAAAGAGGCATAAAAATTCACTAATGAAAAAATCTCCTACAAAGCAAAATTGATCAAATGAAAAAAAGAAGTACAAAAGCTCTCTTGAAGAAGATAATTTCTTAAATATTAGAATTGGAGAAGTGGAAGCAAATGACTCCATGAGACATCAAGAAAGAAACAAAGTTAAAATGTAAAAAAATAGAAGAGAAAGTGAAATATCTTATTGGAGAAACAATTAACCTTGAAAATGAATTGAGAAGATATGATTTAAGAATTTTTGAACTACCTAAAAGACATGGTAAAAAAAACCCTATGATCATATTTCAAGAAAAGATTTTAAAAAATGTTGTGTTATCTTAGGTCCAGAGATTAAAATAGAAATTGAAAGAATCCACCAGACACATCCTGAAAGAGACTCCAAATTGAAAACACCCGTATATTATAGCTAAATTTCAGAACTTCCAGATCTAGGAGAAAATATTTCAAAGAGCCAGAGAAATAAACAATTAAAATATTGTGGAGCAATAGTCTGGATCACACAATATTTAAAGGCTTCTGCATTAAAGAAGTAGTGGGCTTAGAATATGATAGTTCAGAAGTCATAGGAGGTAGGATTACATGTGAGTGTGACTTAATCAGCAAAACTGAGTATAATCCTTCAGGGAATGAATGGATATTTAATGAAATCAAGGGCTTATACATTCCCAAAGAAAGAATAGAGCAGAATAGAAAATTTTACCTTCAAACATGATTCAAGAAAAGCAGAAAAATGTAACTGTGAAAAATAAATTATAATGGACTCAATAAAGTTAAACCATTTACTTTCCTTTATGGGAAAATTATATCTCCTAAGAAGTTTATCATTGTTGGTACAGTTAAAAGTTTATATAGACAGAGGGTAAAGGTATGAGTCAATTATATTGGAATGATAAAAAGAAAATGAAGGGGTGAGAAAGAGGGATGCATTTGGAGAAGGAGATAGGGAGAGGCAGAAGGGGAAATTTTTCTCTCATAAAAGAGGTACATAAGAAATAGCTTTTATAGTGGAGAGGAAAATGGGGTTAGTGATGGGCAATGCTTAAATCTTACTCTTCTCAGAATTGGTTCAATTAAGGAAGAATATAAATACATTCAGTTACACATAGAAACATTAATTACTCAATCAACAGGGAAATAGGGAACGAGATAAGAGGAAAGTGGGAGTTGGGGAGATTATAAAAGAAAGAGAAGATTAAGGGAGGGTTAGAAGCAAAATGAATTTTTGAGGAGTGACAAAAAAAGAAACAAGAAGAAATGGAAGAATATGAGATGGTGGGCAAAACAATAATCATAATTATAAATGTAAATGAAATGAATTCACTCATAAAAGGGAAACAGATAGTAAGTTGGATTAAAAAACAGATTTCAGCAATAAATTATTTACAAGAGATGCACTTAAAACAGAATGACACACAAAGAGTTAAAATAAAAGGTTGGAGCAAAATCTAATATGTTTTATCTGCAATACAGAAGACAGAGGTAGCAATTGTAATCTTAGAAAAAGAAAATGCCAAAAAAAATGTTCAGTCATTTCAGTCATGTTTGTCTCTTTGTGACATCATTTGGGATTTTCTTGGCAAAAGAGTGGTTTGCCATTTCCTTCTTCAACTCATTTTATAGATGAGGAAATAGAGACAAACAGGGTAAACTGATTTGCCCAGAATCACAAAATGAGTAAATGTCTGGAGCCAGATGTGAACTCAGGGAGAAGAGTCTTTCTAATTCCAGGTTTGGCACATTGTCCACATAGTTTACTCTAAAAGCAAAAATAGACTGAATAGACTATTCAGGAAAACTCTACTTTGCTAAGGATTCCATAGACAATTAATTAATATCCAAAATTTTAATAGCAATTACATATCTCCAAATCAAATATTTGGTTTCCTTGATAAAACCCACATTTCTCAAATGTATAGAGAACTGGTTCAAATTTATAAAAATGGGTCACCTCCAAATTATAAATGGTCAAAGGAAATGACCAGGTTGTTTTCTGAGGAATTCAGTTATCTAAGGTCATATGAAAACATGTTCAAAATCACTATCCATTAGAGAAATATAAAATAAAACAACTCTAAGGTACCACTTCACATCTATTTGACATGACAAATATTGGAGAGGATGAAGGAAGATTAGTATAGTTGATGTAGTAGTAAACTGGTCTGACTATTCTGGAGAACAATTTGGAACTATGCTCAAAAGGCTATAAACGTACAAAAATATTTATATAATCTCTTTTTCTGGGGGCAAAGAATTCAAAAGGGAGATGATTCTTATCAATTGAGGAATGAACAACTTGTGGCATATGATTGTGATGAAATACTATTATGGTATAAGAAATGATGAGGGGGTGATGGTTGTCAAAAAATGGCATGACCTATATGAAGAGTGAGAAAAACTGGGAGATTGTTGTGCACAATAATAACAGTGTTATAATGGTTATCAACAGCGCAATACTCCACTACTCTAATAAATAAAATGATCTAAGAAAATTCCAAGGTACTCATTATGAAAAAAATGTTATCTACTTCCAGAAAGCCAAATGATGAACTCTTGAGTGCAAACTGAAATAAAATTTTCTGAGTTTTTTCTTTTTCTCTAATTTTAGATAGTGTTGAAATATGTTTTGCATGATTCTGCAGGTATAATTGATGTCATATTGCTTGCCAGTGTGTAAGGAAGGGGATTAGAGGTAGGAAGAGTATCTGGAACTCAAAATTCAAATAGAAAAGAATGATAGAAATAAAAATTATTTTTAGAATTAAAAAATCCAACTAATTGAGCCAAAATGGCTTCTAGGTGAATTACATTAAGCAGGTAATTATTACAGTTCTCTCTTTTATTCTGAGTGCATTTGTGTACAGCATAATACACATATTTATTACTATAGTTATTATGATTATATGCTATCCCCAAATAAAAGGTTCAGTTTACTGTTTTTAGTGTAATTCATTTATTATTAATATTAACTTTATCAGCTACAAATACCTCTTTTCTGTGACTAGTTGTTAGGACACAAAGTTAATCAAGGGAACGTAATTTTTTCCTCCACTGGGGCCAGTTTGATTTACTCTGTTTCATGACCACATGCTAGTCATCCTGCAGATTTATGTTAAGAGAATGTGGATAGATCCATGCACATCCATTAACCCTACCACAAGCACCGTAAACTAGGAGAGTAACACCACTTACACATAATAGCATCATCCAAAGATGAATAAAATGTATTTTTCTAATACACAGCACCCTTTATCATTTGAAAAGGGTTTTATTTATTTTTTATAAATTTATTTTTAAAAAGCATAGCACATGAACTCATTTATTCAACACATTTATTGAGTACCTTATACACTACAGGTCATAGCAAAAAATGCTAAATTAGGATATGATCTCTGTCCTAAAGGAGATTACAATCTAAAAGTGATGAGAGATGCCACCAAATACAGTATATACGTCTTTTAAAGAACATTAAACTGTATAGGAGTTCTGAAGAAGAGATCATATCTTGAGGGCAGTTGTGAGTAAAGTCAGAAATCAGGGAAAATTTCATGGAAAATCAAAGGATCATAGAGCCAGAATGGAAAGAGACCTCATAGGACCTATGGTACAATCTCCTTATTTTTTTAGACAATAGATTTTGAGCTGTAAGGAACCTTGGAAGCCATTGACTAGAGCCCCTGTGTTTTATCTATAAGAAAACTGAGGCACAGAGAAATTAATAATAGGGTCATATAATTAGGAAATATCCCATATGAGATTTGAATCCAGGTTTCCTTGTGTCTGGCACTCTATCTACTACATTCAGCTGCCTAACTGAGGTGTGGGAGGATCAAGTGACTTGCTTGAGGTCATAGATGTACTAAGCATCAGGGATGGGATTGAAATTTATAATATCCAGGTCAAGATCCTGGACTTTTCACTGATTTGAATGATTTGTAGGTATCTGACAGGCAGGGACATTCTGGTTGGAAGAAATAGACTGAGAAAAGGTGAACAGGTGGGGAAAAAAATTGAGCCACAACCCCAATAATAGGGAATAATTCATTTGGACTGGAATAGGTCAATCATAAGGAATTATAGGACATAATTCTTGGAAGATATGTTGGGAACAGAACAAGGAAAGTATTATATGATGAACTAAATAGTTTGCATTTTATAGGGGAATGGAAAGTTATTTAAGAATTTAAAGTAGCAGAGTTATATCAGAAAAATTATAGCTATTTGTAAGTCAGTGCATTTCCCCTCCGATTGTGATAAACTAGTTTTAACTGTTTTAACAGAAAGATTTTTTTAGTTTACCTTTGATATTACTATATATATGATGCTGATGACACCATACAAACCTTCTGAAAATATTGTTTTTTAGCTCCAGTAACTACTATGATATAAATAATATATTAATCCCTGGCTTACTCTTATGCTTCCTAGCCTTAGAAAATTACCGGGATATCTATTATGATATGCCCCTAACAGGACACTGCTATTATCAATTCAAAGAGGGTATTAATTCAGGACAGGAGGCAGAAGCTCCCAACATCAGCTCTGCCCATGCTTAGTGCTACCACTGTGCCAATTCTAAAATGTAGCTTTACAAGCTGATAAAATCACAGGAGGATTTTAATGATGTACAAATGGAACTTGGTATGGATAAATGCAAAGCAACATACGTGAGGAAAGGGCAGTTTGCTGGTAGTAAATATCAAATTCCTGAAGGAGAAAGTTTCCACATATCTAGACTGCTATGCAATGATTACAACAATGTTAGATGGAAAGAACAAATGAAACTGAATACTGTATAATTTTACCAACTAAGTTTGGCCCTAAAGAAGAGATGAGAAAAAATGAACCTTCTTCCCATATTTATACAAGTGAGGGACTATGAGTGTGACACACTGTATATTATGTCAGACTCCTTTGATGTATTGGTTAATGTTGTTGAATTGTTTTTTTTATTTCTTATTGTGTGTGTGTGTGTGTGTGTGTGTGTGTGTGTTCAAAGAGATGTTTCATTGCATAGGGAATTGAGAAGGATATAGTAAAAAACAGGGATGTTAAAGCTAAAAAAATCAATAAAATAGATAATGGATAGATATTAGAGAATTTATTCAATACTTATTATGTGCCAGGTTGTATGGGGAGCTCTGGGAGGGCTAGCACCTTTAGAGTGAAGGACTTGTTGAGGTCTACCTTTGGTGTTTTTCACCCAACTTTCACCTGTGACTTCAAGAACCTAAAGTATGTGCAGCAGCCACACTCCCGTAAAATCATCTCAGTGAAAAGGCTAAACCAGGTTGAGAGCCTCAATCCTGTCAGTGAGAAAGAGAAATATATACCTTAAGCAGGTAAAGACTTCCCCTAGCAGAATGGGCAGTGAAAGCGATTTGTTCCTGTGCCAATGAAGGTGACTAAAGGGAACACTGTGAAGCACTTTTTTTCAGATATCAAAGACAAAGGTGGCAGGGTTTTCTGCTGCATTTTGAATAATCACCAGGCATCCTGAGTTTTGTCTTGCTACTGGAAGTTAATGACTCTGGAAGCCAGTGTAAGGTTGACAACTTTATGCAACTCTGCCACTTCAGTTCATGCACAAGTCAAGACATCCCCTCATAATGTCATTGGTCCACTTTGAGAAGGAGGAACCATAACTATGTACCAGGTACACTAATTGGTAGGGACATAAAAACAATAATCAAGATGATCCCTACTCCCAAGGACCTTTCTTTCTCACAAAGGAAGACAAACCATGCAGAAGAGCTGAAAAGGAAAAAGAATAGAGGGGAGGGTATAATGTCTGGACTACTTCACAGAATGGGATTCACCATAACCAATGGTAAAGAGAAATTGAAGAAATTATTTGGAAAAGTCCTATAAGGTTTGCAAATTGCCTGCACTAATTTCAAGGTAGTGGTATGGTTCACTTTTTTGGGAATTGTAAAACAATCCAGTTCAGATTCAAAAATCATTACATATAACAGTAGGGTGTTAATGAGACAGTTTTTATTTATTGTCCTACAGCTGGAGATTTGAGAGGCTCTTTCCCATGCAAAGAGAGTAGAAAAGGAGGAAAAGAGAATAGTTTGCATCTACAGTTCAGGTAGTTCCAAGATCACCAAACCAAGGGACTACTTTCTAGCAATATGTGAATCAAGAAGTACCAGAAGTTCTGCCTTGTTTTTCAAGAAGTAGAGAAACTCGAAACCAAATTGCCAATATTTTCTTAGAAAAAGCAAGGGAATTCCAGAAAAAAAATAACTTGACTTCTGCTTCATTGACCACTCTAAAACCTTTGACTATATGCATCATACCAAAATGTGGAAAGTCTTCAAAGTGAAGGAAGTACCAGATCATCTTACTTGTCTTCCAATGAATCTGTATGCAGATCAAAAAGTAAGGATTAGAATTAAACTTCAAACAACTGATTGGTTTAAGATTGGGAAAGGAGTAGAACAAGGCTATATATTTTCACGTTATTTATTGAACTTCTTTGCAGAGAACTTCATGCAAAATACTTGGCTAAATGAATAAAAAGCCAGAATTAATTTTCCCAGGAGAAATATCAACACTCTCATATATGCAGATTATACCACTCTGAAGACAAAGAGAAGAAGAATTAAGATGTGTTTAAAATTTTTTTCCCAACAGTTTCCAATATTTTTCAAAGAATATTAAATTTCAAATTCTCTCACTCCCACCCAAACCCTCACTTCCCTTGATATGGTAAGCAATCTTATATAGATTTTACATGTACAGTCATGTAAAACATCTTTCAATATTAACTATTTTGTGGAAGAAAACCTAAACAGATCAAAAATTATGAAAGTGAAAAGTTTGCTTTGGTTTGCTTTGGTCTGGATTCAGACAGTTCTTTTTCTCTGGAAGTGGATGACATTTTTTATATTGAGTCCTTTAGAATAGTTTTGGATCATTGTATTGCTGAGAATAGCTATGATTAACAGTTGTTCATTGTAAAGCATTCCCATCACTGTACAATGTTCTCCTAGGTTCCAATTTGTCCTCTTTTTTATCAGTCCCATCCCCCTTCTCTTAACCTTTCCCCTCCTTTCTTCCTGTTGGGTAAGAGAGCTTTCTATATTCAACTGATTGTATAATCTTCTTCCCTCATTAAGGAAATTCTGATGACAATAAGGTTCACATGCTCTACTCTTCCCTTTCTCCACCTTCCTTTTCATTGTGAATGCTCCTTTATGATTCTTTTATATGCAATAATTTACCACATTTTATTTTCCCTTCCCCCTCCTTCTAATGTATTCCTCTTTCTCATGCCTTAATTTTATTTCATTTTTTATATCATGCCATTACATTAAACTCATTTTTGTCCTCTGTCTATGTATACTCCTTCAAACTGCCCTTATAATGACAAAAGTCTTTGGTGTTCTATGAAACATTTTCACATGTAGAGATGTACACAAATTAATCTTTTTTTTTGATTCTCTTTCCTGTTTAACTTTTTATGATTCTCTTGAGTCTTGTATTTGAGAGTCTGCTTTTCCATTCAGCTTGGGTCTTTTTATCATGGATGTTTTTTTTAAACATTTATTAATATTCGTTTTTAACATAGTTACATGATTCATGCTCCTACTTTCCACTTCACCCCCCTTTAAACTCCCCCATTTCCATGGTTTTATCCTGTGTCATTGATCAAAACCTATTTCCAAATTGTTGTTAGGTGCATTGGTGTGGTGGTTTCGAGTCTACATCCCCAATCATGTCCACCCCAACCCATGCGTTCAAGCAGTTGTTTTTCTTCTGTGTTTCCTCTCCTGCAGTCCTTCTTCTGAATGTGCATAGCATTCCTTTCCATACATCCCTCAGAGGTTTCCTGTATCATTGCATTGCTGCTGGTACAGAAGTCCATTACATTCAATTTTACCATAGTATATCAGTCTCTGTGTCCAGTGTTCTTCTGGCTCTGCTCCTCTCACTGTGCACCAGTTCCTGGAGGTCTTTCCAGTTCACCTGGAACTCCTCCAGTTTATTATTCCTTTGAGCGCAATAGTATTCCATCACCAGCATATACCACAATTTGTTCAGCCATTTCCCAGTTGAAGGATATACCCTCCTTTTCCAGTTTTTTGCCACTACAAAAAGCGCAGCTATAAATATTTTCATACAAGTCTGTTTATCTATGATCTGTTTGGGGTACAAACCCAGCAATGGTATAGCAGGATGAAAGGGCAGGCAGTCTTTTATAGCCCTTTGGGCATAGTTCCAAATTGCCAGCCAGAATGGCCGGATCATTTCACAACTCCACCAGCAATGCATCAATGTCCCGATTTTGCCACATCCCCTCCAACATTCATTACTCTCCCCTTCTTTCATTTTAGCCACTCTGCTAGGTGTGAGGTGATACCTCAGAGTTGTTTTGATTTGCATTTCTCTAATTATTAGAGATTTGGAACACTTTCTCATGTGCTTATTGATACTTTTGATTTCTTTACCTGAAAATTGCCTATTCATGTCTCTTTCCCATTTATCCATTGGGGAATGGCTTGATTTTTTATACAATTGCTTTAACTCCTTGTATATTTGAGTAATTAGACCCCTGTCAGAGTTTTTCATTATAAAGATTTTTTCCCAATTTGTTGTTTCCCTCCTGATTTTCACTACATTGTTTTTGTTTGTACAAAAACTTTTTAGTTTAATATAATCAAAACCATTTAATTTACATTTTGTAAT
>NW_025375511.1:0-3782 GCF_016433145.1 Gracilinanus agilis
CTTTCTTTCTTTCTTTCTTTCTTTCTTTCTTTCTTTCTTTCTTTCTTTAAACCCTTAACTTCTGTGTATTAGTTCCTTGGTGGAAGAGTGGTAAGGGTAGGCAATGGGGGTCAAGTGACTTGCCCAGGGTCACACAGCTGGGAGAACTTGTTTCTTTTAAGATATTTTCATGAAATTGGATTCCTTTGCAATCCTATGTGTTGTATATCATGCATTTAGAAACATTATTCTGAGAAGGCTTTTACCAGGCTGCCTAAGGTGTCCGTGACACACAAAATTCTCTGAGAAAGAGGAAGAATGACAAGGAGAAGGAAAAAGGAGGAGGAGAAAGAAGGAGAAATAGAAGGAGGCATAGACATAGAGACATACAGAAAGAGAGAAAGACAGAAAAAGAGAAGCTAATGGAGACTGATACAGAGAAAGGAAGGAATAAGTATTTATTATGCACCAGACTCTTTGCTAAGTACCTTGCAAATATTATTTCATTTGATCCTCACAATAGCCCTTTGAGGCAGGTAATTATTATCTCCATTTTACATTTCAGAAAACTGAGGGCAATAGAGGTTAAATGACTTGCCTAAGATCACACAGCCAGTAAGTGTCTGAAGCAGGAATTGAACTCAGGTCTGCCTGACTCTAGACCCTGCATTCAGTCTATTGGGCCATCTAGCTGCTTCAAAGATACAGAGATTGGGTGGGGGGTGGACAGCTAGGTAGCTCAGTGGATTGAGAGTCAGACCTAGAGATTGGAGATCCTGGGTTCAAATTCGACCTTATATATTTCCTAGCTGGATGGCCCTGGGCAAGTCACCTAGCGCCACCCCACTAACCCCCCATTGCCTATTCCTTATGGTTCCTCTGCCTCGGAACCAATACACAGTGTTGATTCTAAGACAGAAATTAAAAAAGAGACAGAGACAGAGACAGAGACAGAGACAGAGACACAGAGAGACCTCAGAAAGTGGAGCCATGTAGATTCTGAAATGTTGACCACTGTCTCTCCAGAGTTTCCCAAGTGAGCAGAACGGGTTCGACCCAGAGGCTATGTCAAGGGGCGGATGCTCTAAAGCCCGGGGAAGGGAGGTTGTGGCTGAGGTGTGGGGGTTAGGGTCTGCGGGTACCTTCCTTCTTATAGACGTTTGCAAGGTGGTCAGGCGAGCCTTCAGGGTGCTGTGTGTAACCGAACTGTACAGTTTATATTAGACTGAGGGCAGAAATAAAACTACCGAGTAAAGCATTAGAACCAGATGCTTGGAGAAGCCGGAGTGGAGATGGTGGGGACCAGATGGTTTCTCCAGCCAAGCCCTGAGCTGGTAGGCAGCAAGAGGCTCTGGTCTTGGGGTAGACCATACTTGGGGGGCAGGGAGGGACTTGGCTCCTCTCAGGGACATTTCGGGGAATGTGGAAATGCCATTTCCTGGTGGGGGGCGGAGTGGGCGAGGAAGGGTCATGGCAAGCATGTATAAGTGGGCGGAGGGCATTCTCCCTCTCCCGTGCCCATCTGCCACTGGCTGGGAGAGTAGTGCAAGGACAGAGGGGGGTGGAAAGGCTCCTCTGTTGCTGAGGGATTGGAGAGGAGAGGACAGGAAGAAGAATGGGATAAGGAGGAGGAGAGAGAGAAGAGAAATTAGAGGGAACTGAGGGAAGGAGGAGGAGGAGGAGGAGGAAAAGTGTCAGAAGGAGAGAGAAAGGGGAAGAAGGAGGGAGGGAAGAATTTCTTTGAAGTGTGCAGTGTTTTACATATGTCATCTCCTTTGATCTTCAAAACAACCCTCTGAGGTAAAGGCTACGAGTTATCCTCATTTTACAGATAAGCAAACTGAGGCTAAAAGAAGTAAAGTGACTAGCTAAGTGTTTGAGGTAGCATTTGAAGAAAGGTTTTTCCTGATGCCACGCAGCTAGATGGGGCAGTGGATAGTACTGGGCCCCGAGTGGCAAACACTTCCTAGCTATGTGACCTTGAGCCAGTCATTTAACCCTGTTTGCCTCAGTTTCCTCATGTATAAAATGAGCTGGAAGAGGTAATGGGGAAGTACTCCAGTATATTTGCCAAGGAACCCCCAAATGGGACCATAAAAAGTCACAACTTCCTGATTCCCAGCTCAACTCTCTGTGTCATACACTCTCCAGTCTCTGAAGATTTTACCTTTTCAATCAAAAATTAACACGCATTTATTAAACGCCTACTGTATGAATAGAGAGCTGGACTTAGTGCCAGTATGACTCCAGTCCAGCGTACTCCTCTGGCATATGTGGGAAGTCATATAGCCTTTTAGAGTTCATCTAGGCAACTCCCTAAGACTCTAAGTTGAAGAGAAGGTGGTGACTTCATCAGAGGAGGAAGATTCTTCATCCAGGAGTTCCCCATATCAATGAAATCATAGGTCCAGACCTAATCCCTACTATGTGCCAGGAACTGTGCTTCACAATAGGATACAAATACTAAAAAGGAAACAACCCATATGCCCCTAATTTAGCATCTCTCCTTTCCTCTTCATTTCCATTATCACTGTTCTAAGACGTTACGTATATCTACCCCGATGGAGTATCCCTCTACTGGCACCCATCTCATTTCTCCCCCACCTCTGGTCTCCTTAAACCACATCCTTCATCTTATTATTCTTTATTCAGAACCCATTCTTGGCTCCCTATATTCTCGACAACACCCAAATCCTTAGCCCCCCACTATCTCTTTCCGATTGGATTTCCCACTTCTCCCCCATACATACTCTAGCCAAAATTAATTTTCCTTAGTTTCCTAAATGTGTCTTTGTCAGGACTTTACCTCTGTCTGTCCTACCCTTCTTGAGAAAGGTTAGGGAAGCTGTATGACCCTGGACAAGTCACTGACCCCCAATGCCTAGCCCTTACCTATCTTCTGCCGTGGAACCAATACATGGTATTGATTCCAAGATGGAAGGAAAGGGTTTAAAAAAAGAAAAAAAAGAAAAAGAAAGGTTAAGAAAGGGAAGGAAGAAAAGGGGGAAACAAAAAGAGAAAGTAGAATAAAATTAGAAGAAAGTGCTAGAAACTAAAGTAGCGAAGGCAAGTGTTACATTTTTCATAACAATCATATTTAAACAATATACAGATAGTGCAAAGCTTCTTTTTATTTTATGAATCAGAAAACTGAGGCCCAGAAAAGAAGTGATTTGCTTATGGTCACATGGCTTCGGGTGGAATCACATTTTGAACTCAACTTTCCTGTCTCCAAGTCCATCAATCTTTCCAGTTCATTAGTCAGACACCATTCTGCCTTACCTTCCCCCACATTTTCACATCTCTTAAGGACTTCTTTTCTTTCCTCAGGTGTAACCGGTGGATAATAACACCTACCTCAAAGGCAGGGTCCAATGAGATAATATTGGAAAAAGTACTTAGTACAGTGGCAGGCACATAGTGGCTGTTATTGACATAGGAAATCCTTTCTCCAATTTGCTAGAAAGTAAAAGGTGATGGGGAATATGTATGTAAGAAGCAGAGGGAGCTGGTGTCTGAATGGATCTATTTATGAGTAGTTGTTTTTGTTTTTGTTTTTCCTTGGGAAAGACTGGGGAGGTTGGTCCAAGCTCTTGAACATCAAATGGGCCATGCCTAGGTCCTGGCCTTCTCTTCTTTATTTCCACCCCCAAACTAGGGTGGATAAATAGGGCAAGAGGAGGAAACTAATATTAAGAATCAGAGACTGGACCAGTGTGAGAAAGAAGGGAAGAGGACAGTTCAAGAGTTTAAGCAGCTTCAAACTCTTCCTTCCTTCCTTCCTTCCTTCCTTCCTTCCTTCC
>NW_025375512.1:0-7105 GCF_016433145.1 Gracilinanus agilis
AAAAAAAAAAGAATTCTCAGCTCATGGATGATGATGGAGGTCAGACAATTAATTAGAAGGAGATTGAAAGAGACTTTTTGCCAGTACTGAGTATAGAACACTATTGTATTGCCCACACACAGCTCTGGGTTGCAGTCCCAGGGCCACAAAGAAAATAGTTCTTGTGAGGTAAAAAAGTCAGGTCAAGGTTGGAGTTCCAAAGCAGAGAGGACTGCTTGTAGTCCCCCACAGGTGTGTAGGGACTTTGGTCTCTATTCCAAGACAGAGGTAAACACTAGCAGTTATGGATAAAGAAGAGCAGTAAGACCTGGTCACAATCCAAGGTTAGGAGGAAAGTTAGTGCTTCTTTCTTTCTACAAGGGAGGAAGGTCCCTTCCTGAGTAAAGATCAGAACACAGAACAGAAGAGCAGTTTCCACCAATCTGTTTACTTCACACTACCCAGAATCATTGAAAAACTCGAGACACCAAAGAAAGCTCTGAAAACTGAAGCAAGAAAGAGCTGAAGACTGAGACAGTGCACCATCCACTTGTGGATCAGAGCCCAAATTTAACATAAAGTTAAAAGTCTATAAGCAGGTTGGAAAAAATGAGCAAACAACAAATCCAAGAATCTGATCATAACAAGTCACTATCATGATAGAGAAGATCAAGGCACTTACCCAGAAGAAAAAAATGATGAAAAAGCAGCTAAAATAAACTCTCAAAGAAAAATACAAACTGGATACAAACTCAATAAAAATTCCTAGAAGTCTTCAAAAGTCTTCAAAAGAAAAAATGGGAAAAATGAGAGTAGTGCAAGAAAAACATGAAAAGAAAATGCTAGATAATTATTTAAAAAACTAATGGAATTAAGCATGAACTTCAGAAAAGAACTAAGATATAAAACTAGCCCACATAAAATATCAAGAGTTTCTATATTACCAACAAAACCCATCAGGAAGAAATGCAAAGAAAAAATCCATTTTAAATAATTTAAGACAAAATAAAATACTTGGGAATCTAACTACCAAGACACATAGATTCGATATGAGAACAATTACAGTACACTTTTAACACATGAAGTCAGATCTTACCAATTAGAAACATACTATTTGTTCACTGGCAAGCCAAGTGAATGTAATAAAAATGATAAATATGTCTAAATTTATTTAGTTATTCATCACTCTACCAATCAAATTACCAAAAATATATTTTAGAGCTAGAACAAATAATAACAAAATTCTCCTGAAAGAAAAAAGGTCAATAATATTAATGGAATCAATGAAAAATAAATATTAAGAAAGGTGGATTAGCAGTACCAGATCTAAAAAAGTATTACAAAGTAAACATCAAAATAATCAGCTATTGGCTAAGAAATGGAATGGTAGATAAATAGAACAAGTACATCCCACAGTACTAAATGATCATTAGTTTCCTTCCCTCCTCAACAATGTGGAAGGGAAAAGTTGGAGTGAAAGAATTTGGAGTTCAAAATTTAGAAAAAAATAAGACAAATATTTAATTTTTTTGTTTACATGTAACTGAAAAAATCAAATAAAAATAAAAGGAAAAAAATAGACATTCCATGCTTAGAAGTCAAATGAAAAAAAATTCCTTAACCATATCATAAGTCAAAAGAAAATAATCAAAGAATGCACCCAGAGTCTTTGAATCAGAGTATAGTCTTTTTTCTGTTATGTTATCACAAATTTCTAGCAAACTCACCAAATCCTCTGTGTGGGATGGCAGGAGGCAGAGCTTTCTGCACAAACTTTGAGGACCAGACCCCTTTGTGGGCAGTCACTCCACCATACTCATGAAACAAAACTAGCCTTTCAGCATTCAAGGTTTGTTTTTTTTTTCTTTTGGACTCAGTGGAAGGAAAGGAATAAAGATGAACTTATCATCTTAATCTGTCACACAGAAAGAGCTCTCAGGGCAAGAGATTTTGAGTGCTTTCATTTTGAAAGCATCATTTCCAATTGCCAACAGCAATAAATCAACATGACTGGGACTGGGAGATTAGTGACTTTGTAGATTTTCCAGCTTTGTTAGGCTGGTGGATTTGGTTATTTCAGAGATTTGATGTGGAAAAATATAATTCTAGATTCTTAAAAAGCAATATGTAATATATGGATGGGGAAATTGGAATTGCTTTACATAAACCTAAGGATATGACTCTTTGTGGTTATACTTATTTAAAAAGTACGGTTGCTATAACTTTTTTTAAAGAGGACATTTTCATCCTATAACTGAAAACTACATTTTTTCAAACCTCATAATTCAATGAATAGCTTTTAGAACAGTGTCCCTCCTTGACTACCATTTCTTTAAGTGTTTCTTTTTTCTCTAAACTCCTAGAGGGAAGGGACTATATTCTACTTTGTAATTTTTTATGTAGCACTTAGCCTGAATGAAGTTTGAGACATAATTAACATTCAATAATTTTTTATTAATTTCATTATTACTTAGCCAATCATAAGTAGAGCTATTCCTCAAGAATATGCATTTTTCTCCAAGGTCTTCCTGTTAATTTTAGTATCAAATAAAGTTTTTTTTTAAAATTTTTACTTTAAAACTCTTCATACTTTTATAGTTTTCTCCTATAATTCACTACTTTATACTCTACAAAAATCTAAACATATTGATTCATTTGCTATTGCTGATATATTATAGTAACTGCTCCTCATGACTGGGATTTCCTTTCTCCTCATCACTAGGGATTTTTACTTTTCCTCAAAACTCAGTTCAGACAACACCTTGTTCATGAAGGCTCTCATGATTTCCACTTAATTCCCAAGAACTACTATTACCATCCATCCAAAATCTTACCCCAATTCCCTTTACAGTCTCTCTGTGTATATATACATACAGGCATGTGCATGTATACATACATATGCATATATATGCATGTATACACATTTATATGTACACTTATATATATGCAAATATTAATAATATGGATCAATGACACATGTTAAACCCAGTGGGATTGCTCTTTGGCTCTGGGAGTGGGGAGGAAACAGGGGAAGGAAAGACCACTATTCATGTAACCATGGAAAAGTATTCTAAATTAATTAGTTAATTAAATAAACTTAAATTCTTTAAAAAAAGCAAAAAAATTGTGTAGCTTTGAATGAATATTTAGAATTTTTTGGAGAGGGGAGAAACAGGAAAGTGAAAGCCCTATTTGATGACTATCATGATAGTTGAGGCAAGTTAATGAATTTTCTAAAAAAATTGGTAGTGTTTATGTTGTGAAATGAGATAATATTTGTAAACTATTTAATACAGTGCCTGGAATATGGCAGGAGCTGGAGAAATGCTTATTTTCTTGTATTTTTTTCTTTTCACCCTTTCTCCTTATAGTGTAGAAATAAGATAACAGATGCAAGAGAATTTGTGGAGGTAGAATCAGCAAGGTTTAGCAATTAATTGAGTATTGGCAAGGCAGGCAAAGCAAAAAGAAGAGACTAGTACCATTCAGAAGTTTTGTCCTTGGGAAAATGCAAAGAACACAGTGCCCTCAATAGAAATAGATAAGTAGTTTAGGGGAAAATGGATCCAGAGGACTATACAATGAATTGCATTTGAAGATAGGGCAGATGATTTTATAACTATTTCAGAAAATCATAAGATCTTAGATATAGAGCTTGAAGAAAACTTTTGGATATCTAATCTAAACTCCACGTTACAGATGAAGACTGTCAGACCCAGGGAGATTAGACCTTATTAGGACATTCAAGTTGTGCTTATTGGAGGTCAAGTTGAACCATGAGCCATTCCTTTCCATTGTACCAAAACCATTTTAGGAAAATTAGGATCTAATGAATACATAGTCATAAATAAAACAGGGCTGAAAGCATGGCAGAATTGGGTTAACTCTGGAACAAAGTGTTCTACATTGAACAAGAGATCAAAGAAGTATATTACCCTTTTGACATTTTTGTGATGGTTTTGGAAAGCTATGGCCACATTTCAAAATGCATCCTTCACATCATGCTCTAAAATACTACATATGAGCTAGTTTTTGTTCATTTGTTAATCAAATAAGTGTTCATTTTAAAAATTCACTTCTGTATTCTTTCCTCCCTCCCAACTCTTCCCATACCCATTGAGAAGGCAAGAAACATGAAATAAGTTTATATATGTTAAAGCATGCAAAACCTTCATATATTAGGTTTATTGCCAAAAAAGCTAGAGAAAAAAGTGGGAAAAAAGAATGCTTTTATCTGTA
Organism: Gracilinanus agilis; assembly: GCF_016433145.1. Taxonomy (NCBI): domain Eukaryota; kingdom Metazoa; phylum Chordata; class Mammalia; order Didelphimorphia; family Didelphidae; genus Gracilinanus; species Gracilinanus agilis. Next base: position 4,219 of record NW_025375512.1, read on the forward strand.
TTCATATGCCATTGGGTATTTCTCTGGAGGTAGATGGCATCTCCCATCATAAGGCCTTTGCTTTTGTTTTGAATAATTTTATTACTGAAAATAGTAGTTGATTATCACACAATATTGCTGTTTCTATAGAAAATAGATACAATTGTACAATAGGTACAATGTTTTCCTGTTTCTACTCATTTCAATATGCATCAACTCACATTATTCTCATTTTTTCTGAAAGTATCTTTCTTATCATTTCTTATAGCACAATTTTATTCCATCATGATCATATACTTGGTCATTCCTCAATTGACGAGCATGGCTTCAACTTTCAATTCTTTTCCACCAAAAAATGTAATAAACATATTTGTAAAAATAGGTTCTTCCCCCCTTTTTTCTTTCATATCTCTGAGATATAGGTCTAGTAGTAGTTTTGTTGAGTTAATGAATATGCACAATTTTGTAGCCCTTTTAGCAAAGCTCTAAATTGTTCTCCAGAATGATTGGATCATTTCACATCTACAGCAAATATCCCAATTTTTCCAACATTCGTCCTTTCCATTTTCTGTCAGCCAATCTGAAAGGTGGGAAATGGTACCTCAGATTTGTTTCAATTTAAATTTTTCTAATTAATAGTTACTTAGACCATTTTTTGTGTCTATAGATAGCTTTGATTATATCTTCTGAAAATTTCCTGCTCATATCTTTTGAGATCATTTATCAATTGAAGAATGACACATATATTTACTCATTTCATTCAGTTTTTATATATCACCTTAGCTATAAAAATGTTTTAATGTAAAAATCCATTTCAAAACATATCATTATAAGATGATAACTCTATATGATAATGAAAATCGTCCCATTATTTAAATTACTGTATCCTATTAAATTCAATCTTTGGTGAAGAGCTTTTTCTGGTTAAGCCCACCAGGGTGCCAGTTAATAAACTATCTTTGTAATATACTAAATGAATGGCAGATCAATGACTTAGAAAAAGACCATTTCATCACTGAATATAAAACAGTGTTATGGCATTATTAAATGAATATTTCAGACTTTGTGCTGATTTTATGAGTAGAGCATGCTTTGGACATTAAATTAATAGAAATACCATGTGAATAGAAAACTGGTAGTGTTAGGAACACCTAAATTCAAGAAATGCTTTTGATGCCTACTTTCTTTGGGAACATTGACAACTAACTGAACCTCTCAGTGCCCCAAACATTAACTGTATTTTTTTGTTAAACTGAGATTATCCATCTGAGACTCTATGTGTACTAATAAAATCATAGATTCGGCCCAAAAAACAAAATAAAGAAGCAAACAGAAAAAAGTCAGTGGAAAAGAGAGTTAAAATAATTTATGGCATTATTTATGATTAAATAATAATATAAGATAAAACTAAATAGTAATTCATAATATACTTTTTGATATTAATGAAAAATATATTTATTCATCAAAATATAAAAGAGCACGGAAGGAAAGAAAGTTGGATTTTAATTGAGATAGCCTATGTTCAAATTCTGGTTTTTCTCTTACTAATTTCATAATCTTGGGTGTCACTTAATTTCTCTGAGTCTCAGCTTCATAATCTGTTATGTGAAAATGTTGGACAAAATGACTCTATATTCAGTTTAGGAAAGAGTTGCAGGGGAAACTTAATAATTGCACTAAAATACAAAAAATATTTATAACCGCACTCTTTATGGTGGCAAAAAATTGGAAAATGAGGGGATGCCTTTCCATTGGGGAATGGCTCAACAAATTGTGGCATCTATTGGTCATGGAATACTATTGTGCTCAAAGGAATAATGAACTGGAGGAATTCCATGTGAACCGGAATGACCTCCAGGAATTGATGCAGAATGAAAGGAGCAAAACCAGGAGAACATTATACACAGAAACGGATAAACTGTGGCACAATCCAATGTAATGGACTTCTCTACCAGCAGCAATGCAAGGATCCAGGACAATTCAGATGGACTTATGAGAAAGAACACTATCCACATCCAGAGAAAGAACTGTGAGAACAGAAACACAGAAGAAAAAACATTTCCTTGATCACATTGTTCGATGGGGATATGATTGGGAATGTAGACTCTAAGGCTATTTAAAAGAACTACCCATATTATAATAATTGAATATGTTGTCCTTGCATCCATCTAACATCTCTTTTCAATGGGTCCTTCTTCCACTCTCATGGATCACAGCTCTTTCACACTTTACCACGAAGTGACCATCCTGTTCATGCCTTTCCATAAACATTTCATAGGAAAGCTGCCAAGTATTCTGGAGGCCTTACTCTTTAATGGTTCAGGTCTCAAGTACATCACTGTAGCACCTGGAATATATAACTGTTGTCTCTCATTAGCTTTGTCCTCCTTCTTAAGTAATACAAACTTAATGGAAAAAAAGTTGAAAGAACTTGCAGTACGCGATCTCAAACTGTACTATAAAACAGCAATCATCAAAACAATCTGGTTTTATTTTGGCTAAGAAATAGAAAAATGGCTCAATGGAATAGATCAATACACAATATTACAGGGGCAATTGACCTTAGCAACCTAGTGTTTGATAAACCTAAAGATCTCAGCATTTGCCATAAGAACTCACTCTTTATCAAAAACTACTAGGAAAATTGGAAAACACTATTGCAGAAGCTAGGTATAGAACAATATCTCACATCCTACATCAAGATAAAGTCAAAATGTATATATGATTTAGATATAAAGTGCTACCATAACTAAATTAAGAGAATATAGAATGCTTTACCTAGCAGGTCTTAGGAGAATGGAAGAATTTATGACCAAACAAGAGATAGAGAGTATTATGAGATGTAAAATGAATAATTTTGATTATATTAAAAAGTTTTTGTAATATATATTAATTGTAATATATATTG
>NW_025375513.1:0-7743 GCF_016433145.1 Gracilinanus agilis
ATATATATATATATACAGGATAAACTGAAGATAATCAAAAGAAGGGAAAGCTCTAACATTAGGGGGAATTGGGAAAGGCTTCTTGTAGAAGATGGAATTTTAGTAGGGATTTGGAAGAAGCCAGAGAAATCAGTAGAGAAAGATGAGACATGAGACAGGATGGTGGCAAATAACTAGAAATTAAGTGATACCTCCATTTGAAATTGGGGAATGGCTAAATAAATTGTGGTATATGATCATGATGGAATACTACTGTGTCATAAGAAATGATGACATGATAGTTTTTTAAAAACTTGGAAGAATCTGCATGGGATAATGAACAGCAAAATGAGTAGAACCAAAAGAGTATTCTACACAGTTACAGATTTAATATTTGAAGAATTACTTGTGAATATTCACCTCCAGAGAATTACTAAAAAGTGGAAACATGAAAGACATATTATATATATATATATATATATTCATATCTGTCTCCTGGATAATTTCTTCTATGATATGGGGAGGGGAGGGAAGGACTGAGATACTTGTAAATAAATTTTATCAATAAAAATATGAGAGAGAGAAAAATTCCAGTTATAGGGGACAGTTAGTGGAAAGGTCTCAAAGCGAGAGATTATATGTCTTCTGCAAAAAACTACAAAGAGGCCAGTGTCATTGTTTTGGAGAGTAAGGTATGTGTGAACTGAGAAATTGTTGTGTTATTCTCAATGTAATAGTTATTAATATATCCAAATATCAAATCAATATCTCTTGAATAGTGGCTAGACCGCCACTGCACACAGGCATAAAAAGAAGGGAAGGGGCCAGGTTATAAAGGGCTCTAGAGAGAGAGATATATAACTATATATATATATATATATATATATATATATAAATAAAACTATACATATAGTCAAGCAGAGGAGCTACTGGGGTACTGAGTAGGGGGGGTGCTGTGGTCAGACCTATATTCTAGGAAGATCACATTGATGGCTAAATGAAGTATGGCTATTGCCATGATCTAGATGTGAGTGATGAGGGCCTTTACCAGGGTTAGAGGAGAAAAGAGGGTATATACAAGAGATGTTCCAAAGGTAGAATCCATAGGAGTTGGCAATGGATTGACTACAAGTAAGGGAGAGTGAGGTGTGAAGCATGACCCTTAGGTTGCAAGCCCGGGTGATTGGAAGGATGGTGTTGTTCTCTACACTATCAAGGAAATTAGGATAAAAAGGAGTTTTGAACATGTTGAGTTTAAAATGTATATAGGATGTCCAGTATCATATAGTAGTAACAAGGACTCATTGAACTCTCATTAGACTGCTGTATATTTTACCTATCCCTTCCTTCCTTCCCATCTGCTACCCACACCTTGCCTTTATTTTTCTTCCCTTGAAAGCCTAAAAATGAATTTGGTTCCTAAATTTGAGAGCTGGCTTTTAGATGCAAAGCAAATTTTTGGAGCCATAGTTGGAAGGAAAGCAGTAGAGAACTTATGTTAACACTAATTTAGGGTTTTGGTTAATAGAGGTTTACTGATTCTTGTTCTGTGTGTTTGACCTTGAATTTATCTGTAATGTGGCTGTGTAGGATAGTAGAAAGTGGTTTGGATTTAGTCAGACCTTTCCTGGATTCCTATTACCTTTGGGACAAAATGCAAGCTACTTCTCTTGACAGTAAAGAGAGGAAAAGAATAAACATATACACACATACATATATGTGTATATATATATATATATATATGTGGCTCTGTGCTACTTTACAAAATTTATTTTTGTACTTTACAAAAATTATTTCATTTGATTCTCAACACAATCCTATGAGGTAGATGCTCCTATCAACCCCATTTTAGAGTTGGGAAACCTTGGCCAACAGAGGTAAAGTGTGTAAAGCTCAGGGTCACAAAGATAGTGTCTGAGGCCATATTTCTACTAAGATCTTCCTGACTCTAGGCCCAGTGATTGAGCCACCTAGATGCCCCAATTAGTTTGCTGCCCATTAAAACCCTTCATAATTTGATTCCGAATCACCTTTTTAGTATAATTGTATATTATTCCCTTTTATGAATCCTACATGCGAGTTGAATTGGTTTCATTACTATTCCTCAAACTCAGCATTTAGTTCCCTTTTTTCTTGCTTTTGCATTGACTGTCTTTCATACTTCTAATGCGCCTCTTCAGTCTCACTCCTTATACTCTCTGGTTCCTTTCAAGATTTAGTTCAGATCGGCCTTCCTTGATCCTCCTAGTTGTTAGTTCTCTCTCTCTCTCCCTCCCTTCATCCCTCTCTATTAGGTGGTCATTTATGTCCTTTAAAAAAACCCACATTATATCCCCCCCTCCAGTAGAATGCAAGTTCCTAATGGAAGAGACTTCTTTGTTTTGTCTTTATAAACATTTGTTAGATTTGGATGGGAGAGATCCTTACACTAATTCTGTGACTAGGGGTAAGTCAGGTCTATAAGATAATAAATTTGGCAGTCTGCTTTATGTTTATTGTGAGGAAAGCACTTTGTAAACTATAAATCCCTGACATGGTCATACCGAGTGGACAGGTGAGGACTTAGAATGTACTGCCAAGGATGTACCATCATTGACCCTGTGCCACACTGCCATCACTGCCTGACACGTTGGTATATTCTACTCTAAGATCTCAAGCAATTTCAGCCCAGCCTAACACAAAAAATTCTTCTGACACAGGGGAATGTGAACATAGACACTCAGGGAAAATGACTGAGAAATACTTTACCTCTACCCCCAGGGTATGCTGCCTTGCCACACAGTAGGTAGCCTCATCTGTCTCTCTTCTCCTGTCCAACAAAGCCACAGGTTAAAGACCAATTTAAGAGCCAATGCCTGGGCTCTCTCTGCTCTTATTAGCTGTCCTTGTGCATCTTACATAGCAGAGAGAGGCAACTGTAGTTCCTTTCTTCTGGATCTTAAAGAATAATTGCTAGCCTTCTTGCCTATTTGTGTTAACAGTTTATGTTTACCCTGGGGTTGCATAGGAGTAGGTATGAGAACTGAGCCAGAAGTCACTGGAGCCCACAAGAATCTTTGTGTCAAAACTAGGCAAAGAAATGTCATCTTAAAATCAAGGGGATTCTGGTTTCTTATCTAGAAACAATGATCTACATCTCTTCCCATTTCTAGATCAGTATTTGCAGCCAGGCTTGGATACCAAGCCCATAGACAAAATTTAGTGGTTGTACTTTTTCCTTATAGTAGGAACTATTAACCTGGGAACAGACACAGGAACAAAGCTAAGAACTGACCATTGGTTTATCCAGTACTAAGCACAGACATTGAGTTTGGAGACTCTCTCACAATGTGGGATAGTGGCTAAAGTGATAGACTTGGAAATAGAATATGTTGATTCAAATCCTGCCTTAGACACTAACTGTGGGAACTTGAACATATCACTTAATTTCTGACAGTATTAGTTCCCTCATCCATTTAATAGGTAAGAGAGGAAAAGATGGGTAATATGATATAGTTCAGAGGTGTCAAACTTGGGGCCCACAGCATTGTTGCCTGGGGACAACCTACATCAGGTTAAAATGTAATAGGGAAATATCTAGCAAAATATTGTTAACAATAAAATATAGACAATATTAATATTTGGTTTTCTAAGTCAAAAGATGATTTACAAGGAATTCTTATGTACAATTTGGTGATCCTCATATCTATTTGGCTCTGATACTACTGGTGCAGTGGATATGGGTTGGGAAGACTCAGTTTCAAGTTCTGATTTCTTCTTTTTTTTTTTTCTTCAAACCCTTAGATCTTTGAATCAATACTAAGTATTAGTTCCAAGGCAGAAGACTGGTAAGGGTTAAGCAATTGAGGTTAAGTGACTTGTCCAGGGAAGTGTCTGAGACCACATTTGAACCCAGGTCTTCCTGACTGCATGCCTGGCTCTCTATCTATTAAGGCACCTAGCTGTCCCCCAAATTCTGTTTCTACCACATACTTACTAGTTGTGTGACCCTGTGTGAGTCATTTAACTTCTTTTTGCACTGAAAATTGCCTACCCTTGATGAAGTCTTAAGTCCTAACCCCTCCCCCCAAAAAAAAACAACCCAGTGTTTGGATAGATATTACTTATATTAACTAACTCTCAGTGTTATTATAAGAAAAATGTGTTGTGAACCTTAAAATGCCATACAAGTGTGAGTTATTATTACCTACCAAAGTAAAACATGCTAGCAAGGAAATAATGAAAGCCATTGGCCATAATTTCAAATGTTAACAATTCAATCAACCAGATTTGTGCCTTTGTCTCCATGGCCTCTTTGAAAGTGGCTTACTGGGGAGCAATTAAGTAGCTCAGTGGCTTAAGAACCAGACCCAGAGACCCAAATCTGACCTCAGACGCTTCCTAGCTGTGTGACCCTGGGCAAGTCACTTAACCCTCATTACCTAGCTATTACAGCTCTTCTGCCTTGGAACCAATGTGCAGTATTGATTCTAAAATGGAAGGTAAGAGTTTAAAAAAAAAAAAAAAGAAAAGAAAGGAACTTACTTCCTTATTTTCCCAAACAAAAGGAGTAAGTCTGTATTTGGTCCAAGGTTCAACCCTAGAAATCTGGTCTGTAAATTGTTTCCATTAGGTTGTTAACTCTCTGAGAGCAAGTAATATCTTTGTTTCCTTTTGTATCACTAGCACTTAGCACAGGGCCTGGCACACAGTAAGCTTACTAAATTTTTATCACTTGATTGATTATTGGGATGGATGCAGTCTGGTGCCATGGAATGAGTATCATTTAGGGACATGGAAAACCTGGGTTGACTAATGGGTTATACACTACTTATCATGACAAGTCAATTGACCTATTTGGGGCTGCAGCTTTCTTATGCACAATGAACAGAATACTTGTATTGCTCCTTACCCCACAAGGAAAGTAGAGGGTATGTGTGGCAAGCTGTTGTTTCAAGAAGGGAGTCCGTGTTAGCCACAAGTATTTAGAGTGAGTAGTTCTCTCTTCTTCTTTGGGTGTTATTAGTCACAGATGCCATTCTTAGAGATAATAGTGCTCAAGAGGAGATAAGTGGTGCATATATGTGAGAGTTAATACCATTCTAGTACTTCGTGTTGCAATTTCCAGGCTGCCTTGGCAAATTCCATGAGGAATAACGACTGAAGTGGGTGTAGATACAGAACCATCCATAGATCTGAGAAATAATTAACTCCTGCTATTAATATTCTGTCCAGAATTGGTATAGAGACCAGGATCTCTGTAACTTGAACTCTGATATTGTTTCCTTTGGTCCTTAATGATTGTTAGGAAGAATGGCAGATGGCCCCCTTCATATTTCAACAGAGGAATATTATAATATTTCAGTCTCAGCCATTGAATGTGATAGCTACTATAGTGGCAGAATAAGGGAGATTATATGGAATTAAGTCACTTTAGTAGGTAAGTGTATAAGGAATCTACCCATACATTGGGAAGTACATTGTAGACTTCCATCATGGTTAGAGAGAAAGACATAATAATTTAGATAGTGTGGGGTTGGGGCAGGGAGGACTGAAAATCACTATGTACATTTAAGTTCTGCTTAACTTAAATGGAAAATTAAGTGCTGCTAGTTCTGCTATTTTTACCCCATAACCTTGAAACCATAATTTTATACCTCTCTGGGTCTCAGTTTCCCCATTTCATTTTATAAATGAGCTGATTGGGATTAGCTTCTTTTTAGTTCTTGATTACTTGATCTTCTCTAAGTCTAAGTTCAGGTTACCACTTTATTATTTGAACTCCACACTTAGTCTTCTTCAGAGAAGGTGTGAGGTAGGGAGAATTTGAGGCAACCAGGTAATTAAGTGGATAGAGCACTGGGCCTGCAATCAGAAAGATGAGTTCAAATCCAGCCTCAGATACTTACTAGCTGTGTGACCCTGGACAAGTTCCTTAACCTCGGTTTGCCTGAATCCACTGGAGAAGGAAAAGTCAAACCACTCCAATATCCTTGCCAAGAAAACCCAGTGTACAATACTGATGTGCTGCAGTCCATGGGATTATGAAGAGTTGGACACTGGTAGAACAACAGGAGAATTAAGTTTCTGAAAGTCTCAAAAGATATGCTTCAAGGTCTAGGGAGGATATGGAGAAATAAGGTAGTATAAGGCAATGGAAAGGGCTCTTAACTGAATTTAAAGTTGGGTTTAAAGTGACTTTAGGGAAGCCAAAACTTCTCTGGGGTAGTTTCCTCAACTGTAAAATGAAGGATTAGACTAGATGACCTCTGAGGTCCTTTTGCCCAGGGAAATACACCATCATCCTGAAGAGGGAATCCTGGAATCTGCTGAGAATTCTGTGGTGTGGACCCTCTTGTTGGGGGCCTCAGTGACTCCATGTAAGTAGGGAGATACAAGAACAGATTTCACTAAGGAACTGTGGCTTTTCATTAATCAAGTCATGAAGTAGATGGGTAGTTCCTTGGAGGCCACATTGAAAAAGGAGTAACTGATTTGGATTGCACTGGTGTGTATCCATAAGTGTGATGAGGCTGGTTATTTTAGGAGATGTGGACCCAGTTTTTAGCTTCTTTGCCCCCTAACTTCCGGGGTGATCACTGTTTTTAGAGGCCCTGAGGTAGAAGTTGGGGTGGGGATGGATTAAGTTGGGTTAAGGCGCTAACCAGACAATGTTTGGTGGGCAGCTCCTGAATTTGCCTCCCCCTCCCCCAACTCGAGAGGAGGAAGGCCATAGCTTCCTAGCTCCCACAGGGCTGGCTCTTGGGGAAGGGAGGAGAGGTGGCAAGATTGGTTCTAGCTGATGAGTGCAGCTGAGTCTGGTCCTCGGGGCCAGGTGACCTCCGGACTTCCTTCCCCAAGGATGCGCTAGGGGTAGTGGTAGGAAGAAGAGAGAGTCAGGGTGGGGAAGTTTGGGACTGGTTTGTTCTGTTTTGCTAAACCCAAGGTGGCCCCCAAGGCAGGTAGCCCTGCGCTTCCTAAGAGGCTCCCAAAAGGAAAGAGACTGGAATCCAGGAGGTCTGAGAGGCCAAGGAGATTGAGGCAGACTGCAGAAGGGCTGGCAGCGCGGCGCGGGTCGTGCCAGGGGACAGGGGCACCCGGCAGGTGCTTGGGGCGGGGATGAAGTAGGAGAGAGGAGAAGGCGAGAAGGGAGGGGTACTGCGGGGGAGCCGCGGCATCAGACTGAGGGTGGGGGGAGAGGCAGAGGAGGACGTCTTGCCAGAACACTAGTGCGTGTGTGGCGGGGGCGAGGGCGGGGGGTGTGTGTGTGTATATCTCTATGCGTGCATATCTGTGTCCCCACAAGCCTGAGGCTGCCTCTCTTAAGATGGTCAGGGCGCCTCTTCGCCCAGGAGGGAAAGTTAGGATGGCCGGGAACGACTGCGGAAGGCTTAGGGGAGAACCGCAGTGAGACAGCCTGACAGACAGACTGACGGACAGCCGGGCAACCAGGCAGGACAGGGGGGGTGGCTCCTCGGGGGAGAGGGGGGCCGCTGCCACCCGCTGGTGGCTAGCCACAAACTGCGCGGGGCGCAGCCAAGGCGGCGGCAGAGGCGGCAGCAGCATCCTCGGTGGCAGCGCCCGCTTCATCCCTCCCTGCTGCAGGTGGTGGCCAGGGTTCCTTCCTCCCCGCGCCCCGGGATCTGCTTTGCATTCGTCAGAGACTGAAGACAGGAGGTGGGGTTGAGAGGGCGGAGCGGGGCGCGGTGGTGGTGCCCAGTGACCCCCCAACCCAGGCTGGCCAGAGGAGGAGGAGGAGGAGGAGGAGAGAAGAGGAGGAGGAGG
>NW_025375514.1:0-6040 GCF_016433145.1 Gracilinanus agilis
AGATCGATAATGAGAAAGAAAGAAAGAAAGAAAGAAAGGAGATCGATAATGAGAAAGAAAGAAGATGGGTAATGTCATCTCCACTTCAGGTTGCTGTAGGGAGTATAAGACTGGGGAGAAGTTGACATAAGAAGAGCTAGCAGTCTCCATCATGAATCTGTTCCTGGTTTGCTATTCTAGAGACTGTTCCCCTTGGGTGAGATCTGAGACTCTCTTTTGGTTAAGCTGAATTACTTCACTCTCAGTAGGAAAGTAAGCTCTTTCATTCTGTATTGTCTAATACGTATTCTCCTATGTGTGCTTTTTAAAATTTGTTTTGCTACCAACTTGGATAAGTGAGTTTCTTTGCTTTAAAAGATAATAATTTGGAATTATGGAAATAAAGTGATTAAAATGTCCATCCCATTTGACATAGAGGTTCTGCTACTAAGCTTATATTCTAAGAAGGTCTTTATATACATTTTTTTTAAACTCTTACCTTCCATCTTAGTATCAAGACTAAGTATTGGTTCCAAGGCAGAAGAACAGTAAGGGTTAGACAATTGGGATTGAGTGACTTGCCCAGGGTCACATAGTTAGGCAATGTCTAAAGCCAAATTCGAACCCAGGACCTCCCATCTCCAGGTCTGGTCCTCTTTCCACAGAGCCATGTAGCTGCCCCTATAATTTTTTAAAATCTATAACAAGCATGTCCCTGTAGAATCCAGTGGACTAGGAGGTGTGATGCCTTGGAAAAATACCCTTAAATAAACGGTAACAGAAGAGATGCCAACACCAGCTTTATGTGATATTAGATCACCTTCCATTGATGGGAAACAGAGACCTCAGGATATCTAGGGGACATTGTTGAGGATACCTGGGGAAAATGGTGGAGGGGGAAGGATCTCATCTCCACAAAGTGGAGAGGAAAAACTCCATCTAGTGGGTTCTTAGTTTAACCAAATCCTCTAGCTAACTGGTTTCTACACTGCTGGAAAAGTTAAGGTGCTGTCAAAATAAAAATGTGACTGTATCACCCTCAATCCACCCCTTCCTCTTGCCATGACTACGGAACGGGGGAGGAAGCAGGAACAATTGAGCAAAAAGGAGAGTGAGGTAAATGTCATTACTTTCAGTCCAAGCATGGGAATCAAAATGAAGAGGGATGGGAGTCAAGGAAAAGAGGATGGAGAGCTACCACTCAGACTGAACCACCAAGTCTCTCCAAGACTGGATTGCCCTTTGGAAGGACCCGACTGGTGAGACGAGCAAGGCAGGCACTAATTCATGAAGCAAGTGGTAAGGCAGAAAAGGCTGAAGCTGTGGCCTGAGTGGAGGAGCTGGCAATGAGAAGAGCAGCAAGAAGGCCTTCTTTCTACAATGGTGGTTTTCCCTGGTCTAGTTTCCCCAGACCCCAAAGATTCCCTCAACTAAAGTGGCTGGGACCCTCCTGGAGGATGTGAGTGGAATGGCATTTAAGAGGAATTGTGTTCTATTTGCAGGAGTTCCTTTGCTTGCTTTTTTGTTTTGTTTTTGTTTTGGGTTTTTTTTGGGGGGGGGAGGGGATATTTAGAGGGGAGGAAGTGGGCAGTGAGGTTAAACAACTGAACTGTGTCTTTCCTAAAAGTCCTGGGTTGAGGGTAGCCAGAGACTGGGAAAAGCTGTGGGTGTAGTTACATAATCACATTTAAATATTTTGTGATTCTTAATATTTTTCTGCTGATTCTATGCCTATGAGTAAAAACTGTCTACAGAAGTATGATTATCTTCCTCTGTGGGACTGGTTCCACTATGCCCTACTCACTTAGGGCCCAGGGAAATAGAGCTGAGCCAGGGAACAAGCAGGGATTTCCTTTGTGTGATTGATTCTAAGATGGAAGGTAAGGGAGGAGAAGGGAGAGAAGAAGGAAGAGGGAAGGAAGGAGGAAGAGGAGAAGGAGAGGAGGAGAGGAGAAGAGGAGGAGGAAGAGGAGGGAAGGAGGAGGAGGAGGAAGAGGAAGAAGAGAATTAAAAACCAAATCCAAAAGTTACACAATCTTTTAAAATCATTATGAAATGTTCAAGTCCTCTAAATTTCAGTGCCCTGAAGTAAAAGCTCAGTGACTCCCTCTAATCAGGCACTGGTGGTTTCTGCCTCACTGGCTTGTCTTCTAATTTTAAAAGTGCTGTATAAATATGAGTTAATACTAATATTATTGTTGTTAGTTTAGGAAACAATCAGTGGAACATCGCTCCATGTTTACTCAGGATATAGAGCTTTTTACATTTAAAAAATGCCTTCTAAAATGTCAGCCGGCTCCTGAAGAGAGTAACTAGTGATCGACACAGGCTAAGCTGGTAGAAAGAAAGCCAGCCAATGCAGCCAATGCAATGGCCTCCCATTGTGACCTCAGCCCCTGATGGAAGAGCAGTCACCACACTTCCCAAAGATCTCTGTCCGGAGACAATGCTGCCCCGGCTGAATCATCTTTTAGTCTCTTAGATCTCAGTTCTCCCCATTTCAAAATGGCTCAGATTGGCTGATAGAGCCCTGCTAATGGTTTCCTGATTTGGGTTTCAGGGCCTTGGCATGGGGGAATTTTCCAGGCCACAAAGACTGCAGGGCCACATGAATACTGTCTCACTCCTCCCAGAAGCTCAGTCTGGGTTTTATTCTAATTTCTCGCCGGTCTCATCGAAGAAGGTCCAGATGATGAGAATTTGAGCAAAGGCATTTCTTCCCACCCGCCACCCCCAGAGCGATTGCATGGCTTTTCCAATACTCCCCTCTCCCTGGGGCTTTCCCCACATCTTCGAGGTTCCAGCAGGGGTCAGCAGCATATCACATCTGGTCTTACTGCTTTGGATCCAGTGATCTGTCCCGGCATTGCCGCAGGAGGATGGGGATGTGGGAAGAGAGAAGAAGGGGGAGGAAATGGGAGTCCCTTCATTTTGAAAACTTGGGTTCAGTGCCAACACTGGCTCCAAATTCCTTCCACTTAGGCATGGGTGGGCTAGGAGAGGGGAGGGGCCCTTCATGACTAATATTGATGAGTCCAGTGTGTTTGTAGTCTAAACACCATTTATGCCAACATACCCATCTGGTTTTCTATGGGTGTTTTTGTTTGTCGGCTCGTGTGAGTGCATTGTGTGTGGGGCTGAGTGTTAGAGAGCGTGTGCCTCTGTTTCTTCTCATGGCAGCTCCTTGAGGACAGAGCTCAAGTCTCTCCAGATAAGGACAGCTTCCAGCAAGCTGGCAACCCTCTGTGATTGTCTGATGATGATGATGATGATGATGATGATGATGATGATGATGATGATGATGGCTAGCATTTACATAACACTTTAAGATTTGCAGTGTTACCTCATTTGATCCCCATGACACCCCTACAAGATAAATAATATTTTTATTCCCATTTTTAAATAAGGAAAATGAGATTGAAAGAGCTTAAGTAAATTGCCCAGGGTCACATGGCTAAATAGGACAGTGTTGAAATAAGAAGTCAGATCTTCCCAACTCCAGTCTTTTACCCACTATGTGCCACCTAGATGCCCAGGATAATCACTAAATTAATGGTAAGGCATCAGAGAATAGATTTTTGGTTTCCTCTTGTCCTTTATTTATATTGACCAATTAGGGAAACTTTTCCTGATTTCCGTACTTCTCACACATGCTCAGTCGAATGGAATTCTCAGCATGGCAGCTAGCGTCAAACCCACAGCAGCCAAAAATCCAGAACACCCATGACCTGCTCCCAGCCCTGTTCTCATTCCCAGACCCATCCTCATCGTTGGCCCCCTTCCCAGCCCTCTCCCTCCTCCAGCCAGCCCTGTACTGAGCCACACATCTCTCCAGATCTGGCCTACATGCTTTTAAAACTTAAAGGGACAGCAGAGAAGAAGGATGGCAAGTCGCTGGGGATCCCCATTCCCTACACTCTTCCAACCTTCTTATGAGAAACTGTACTTTAGAACAGAGCAGCTATTTCCAGATAATTGCTCACGTTTATTCAAGATTTGCAAAGCCTTCTTGTACTTTGTCAACGGTGTCAAACAGAGAGTCACAGAGTTGACAGTTGGCTGGGATCTGTCTTTCTCCAGGGAGGTCTGGTCTTTGTCTTCAAAGAGCTTTAACAAGACAAGACAAGGCAAAACAGATGCCCCCATTCTCTGACATTCAGCCCTCAACAATATATTTCACTTAATCCTTCCAATAACTCTCTGAGATAGGTGCTAGTCCCCATTTTACAGATGAGGAAACTAAGGCAAAGATCAAATAGCTGGTAAGTGTCTGAAGCAGAATGTTGTCTCCTTAGCTCCAAGTATGACTTTCTGCCCCTTCAACTCTGGAGCTAAACAAGTATACAGACTTAATTGCAAATGGAAGAAAGGCAGCCCTGAGCTTTGGGGGCAGCCTGGTCGGAGGATGAGACCAGAAGGACCATGCAAAGATCTTGAGCCTGTGGTTTAAACTTCCCGCCCTCTCACTGGTCACCTCACAGCAGCTCAAACAGGGTGACTGGCAGGAAGAAGCAGCTGCCTGGTCTCTCCACCTGCCCTTGGTAAGGAGGGACTCTTGCCAAAGCTTTGGGCACCTGACTTGTTTTCCCAGGAGTTGGGTTACAGCAGCTGATCTGGGCAACAGGTGTAGCCCTTGGGTTATAGCTGCAGTTAAAAACATCTGTATGGTTTGAGAGAAGGCTACAGCTGCAGCAGGGACTGGAGGCTTATCCGCCACACATAGGCGCCCACTTGGGGAGAATATGCAGCAGGCACAGCCTGCTTTGTGTCTGGGTTTTGCATAACAGTCTCCCCCTCTGGGAGAAACTTAGTTGATTTGAACTGAAATTCAAGTAATGTAAATTGTCACCTCCCCAACTTGGGCCTCTTTCCCTCCCCTCCATCCCACCATTCCAAAGCATTTTGAGACAGAAAACTTGAAATGAAAAGTCGATTGTAAATGACTTCTTGGCCCAAGTACAAAACTGGTCTTGGTTCTAATCCTGACTTGGCCACTCACTGGCTGTCTTATACATCCTTCTTCCCTTTTTCCCCCCACCTCCTCCTTTTTCTTTCCTTCTCTTTCTTTCTTTCCTTCCTTCCCTCCTTCCTTCCTTCAGATGTGGGCAGACAGTGGGCAGTAAGGGGCAGTAATAAGAACAGGACCCTCATACTCTGAAATTTCTCATTAGTTAGCACTAGTTAAACTTCAACTTCAAAACCTATAGTTTCAGCATTAGTCAAGCATGAATTATGGATGTTCAATTATCCACTCTCTATATTGAATCTGTAATATTCTATACTAGGCATCAGCTTTGTGTTCTTAGAAATAATTAATTACCTATAATGTTCCTCCAGTGTACTGCATTCCCCCCCCCACTATCCACCCCCATGTTTCCACTCTAGAAGGACAACAAGACCTCCCTCATATTGACAAATTATGACAAGGTAGACAATGGAGGAACATGGAAACCAGGCATGCTCCTTATTCCTGATGGCAACAAACCCCAAAACATACTTCCACCTGAGTTTCGAAAGGGAGATGCTAAGCTACCAGATCCCAATAAATATGCCAACCCTGATCCATAGGGTATGGAAGATGCCACTCTATAGCAGAGCTGCTATTCCATACTATGAGCTCCAGAGAGGCTACTCTATTGGCCCCTGGGTTTATCCATCAGCCCTAAGGCTACCTGGTTAGCCTCCAAGACCAGTGATTCCCAAAGTGGGCACCACCACCCTCTGGTGGATGCTGCAGTGATCCAGAAGAGCAGTGATGGCCACAGGTGCATTTGGGGGCTGTGAATAACTGTAAGGGGGCAGTGATAGTATGTGACAGGGGGCACTAAGTAATATTTTTTCTGGAAAGGGGGTGGTAGGCCAAAAAAGTTTGGGAACCACTGCTCCAGACTAATCCACCAGCTATTATATCACCATAAACTGCCTCTTTTTCAGATAAAATTATTTTCTTACTTCTGGACTGAATGGAGTTTGAATCTCCCATTCTTAGGGAAAGGCCCTGCTCTCCCACATCATTTCCTTCCTTCCTTCCTTCCTTCCTTCCTTCCTTCCTTCCTTCCTT
>NW_025375515.1:0-4505 GCF_016433145.1 Gracilinanus agilis
GAGAGAGAGAGAGAGAGAGAGAGAGAGAGAAGGAGAAATCTCTGCATCTGATCTAGCCCTTGCATTTTACTGTTGGAGAAATCTAAAGCTGAGAGAACCAAAATGAAGACAACTTAATAAACATTTATTAAGCACTTACTCTGTGCCAGACACTGTGCAAAGTACTAAGATACCAAGAAAAGCAAATGTTAGCCCCAACTCTCAGAGCTCACAGACAAATAGTGAAGAAAGATCATGGATGCTCTGGGTCCAGAGACTGAGGAAGTTTGGGGTCATCCATCAGGGGTAAGTGGTCCAAGCTGTCATTCAGAGAAAGTAGACTAAGGAGGGAGGGAGGAAGGGAGAGAGAGATGGAGGGAAGAAGGGAAAGAGAGAGAGAGAGGAGGGAGGGGGAGAGAGAAAGAGAGAAGGCTGGGAAGAGAAAGAAAGAAACTGAGAGGGAGAAAATAAGATTCAGGTTTTTACCCTGTGTGTGATTGATTTTCATGTGATAATTTATATGCAACAGTGTGTGGGTGGATCACTCACTGTATGACTGGATGGATGACTCTGTGTATGCCTCTCTAAGCAAATTTATTGCCATAGTTAACAGGGTCATAGGTTTAGTGTTAGAAAGGACCTTGGAAGCCATCTAATCCAGCCTCCACATTTTTACATTTGGAGAAACTAAAGCCCAAAGGAATAAAACCAATGAATTCAATTCACCTGGCATTTATTAAAGCATTTCTCCGGCCCTAGGCCCTGGACCAAGTGCTGGGGATAAAAAGAAAAGCCATAGGCAGCCCCTGCCCTCAAGGATCTTCTAGACAAGAAGTAAAGAAACAGACTGGATGCTCTGGTCCGGCAGA
The DNA here is from genome assembly GCF_016433145.1 of Gracilinanus agilis. NCBI lineage: Eukaryota > Metazoa > Chordata > Mammalia > Didelphimorphia > Didelphidae > Gracilinanus > Gracilinanus agilis. The sequence continues at coordinate 849 of NW_025375515.1, forward strand.
CTAAGGCATCTCTAGGCCATCTGATGGGGGGCAAATCTCAAGCCATTATACAAGAGGTTTGGCTTCTTCCTCTCTGCCTCAACTGAGGGCAAACCTACATCCAAGCCGGCTCACCCGAAGCACTCCAGGAACAGACAGTCCCTCCGTTCCCCCAGTGGAATCTTCTTGGAAGCCTCCGGGCCCCAGCAATCCTCCATCCCCTGCAAGCACAGCCATTGCCTCCTTAGAGTCCCTGAGATGGAAGTCACAGACGTTCAGAGGGTCTGCAGAGGACAATATAGACGGATAGGAGAAGCAGGCCTGACGCTGCAGCACCATTAAGTCCTTATGAGAAAAGAAGAAACAAAAAGTCCTGAGGGAGGCCGACTCTCCATCCTCCCCGGCTCCAGACTGTCGTGATCTTTCTGTGTTTGTGCTGCTCTCATGTATAAGCACGTCATGTACTCTACAATGTAATAGAGGGTTGGTGGGTTTTTTGAGTCGTTGGCACTTCTGGGCCTCTTTCATCCTAATGGATCCCCAAGTATGAATTAGCCACTCCATTCTCCTATAATTTGTGGACCATTAGAGTTTCCAAGGTCATCATCTAGTCAGCACGGGACTTAGAAACCATCCATTTCTACTTCCTTATATTAAAGATGAGGAAACTGAGGCCCAGTAAGATTATTGACACATGGACAGTAAATCAAAAAACCAGATTTGGACGGAAATTGAATCTTCTTTCTATTGAACCATGTCCCCCATGATTCTTCCTGCCTTTTACTTTCTTTGTCAAGAGAAATTCAGTTTTTCCTCCCCAAGGGGACATTCAATAATCTAATAATTTCATCAAAAATGAAATAATTAAGGCATGAAAGGCCTTCTCCTTCCTCCTTTGCCTTTCTATAGCTGCTCCTTTGAGTGTCCCCGAATTCTACCACTCTTCCACCTCTCACCTTTGCCAGGTGTGTAACCCACGTGTTCTCAGACTGTTTCTTTTAAGTGGGTCTAGTGGTCTTGTGCCCTCAAGTCAGTTTAATGGGGTTTATTACTTCCCTTATGATTTATCTGCTACAGAGAGTGGTAAAAGGATAACCAGACAGCTGGAGGGTGCAGTGTAAAGCGGGCCAGACTTCCTGAATTCAAATCTGGCTTCAGACACTTACTAACTGTGTGACCCTAGGCAAGTCACTGAATCCTGTTTACCTCTGTTTCCTCATCTGTAACATGAGCTAGAGAAGGAAATGGTAAACCAGACCAGTATCTCCCCCAAAGGGGGTCACAAAGAGTCAAACGTGACTGAAAATGATTAGCAATCACAAAAGGAGGTTGCCATGCCATTGCCATCCCCAAGCCCTCAGCACTATATTAACTGAACATATTCTAAAATGTATAGGAACTACTGTAATTATCCAGTGTGTGAATTATTCTTTTTTTTTTTTAAACCCTTACCTTCCATCTTAGAATCAATACTGTGTATTGGTTCCAAGACCTAAGACCAGAAAGGGCTAGGCAATAGGGGTTGAGTGACTTGCTCAGGGTCACACAGCTAGACAGTGTCTGAAGTCAGATTTGAACTCACAAAGATGAGTTTCCCTGACTGCAGGCCAGTACTCTATCCAGACACCATCTAGCTGCCCAGTTGGCTCATAAAGGCCAATGCTCTTTCTTCTGAATCACTTTAATGAAGCACGAAGGGAATTAAAAAGATTTGTGGGAGTTATAGCAGGAGAAGGGGGTTTCCAGCTCTGTAAATGCTAACTCTAAATCACAGAGGCCAAGGTGGGAGATTGCTCGCCACAGAATGGGGATGGGGGTAGAGTACCAATGGACTCCTTTCCCCTCCCGGCCACAGTCTCGAATGAGAGCAGAGATTGTTGTCTTTCCAAATTGCAGAGAGCAGGGAGAGGGTGGAGGCAGCAGGGAGATGGGCTCGAGCATCTGGTTTAGCAAATTCTTGGTACTCGTGTCCCTGGGGGCCTGACATAACTCACACTTGGCGCCATTTTCTTGGCTTCATGCCAAGATGGTGGAGGATGTTGTGATTTCAAGAGATCCCTCTATGTAGAATATGTACTCCGTTTTTTGGTCAAGATTGGTGTTTTAGGGCCTGGATCTAGATGGAGCTCTGGAAGTAAAAGGTTCAAATGCTAGATGGTTACAGAGGGCTGAGACTTTCACCATTTTCCAAAGCCTGCTGAGTGGTCAATGTGTAGGCCTGGCAGTATGAAAAGGCCAAAGGGAGGTCCTGTCCGGAGTCCCACACTCTCTAGTTCAGAGATGGCATAGGAATAGAAATGGGACTCAGCTAGGGACACAGAGACTTCAGTACCCTGGGCACCCTGAGGTAAGGGGAGGCAAAGCCTAGCTCACAGGGCTGTTGTGAGGAAGGTATTTTGTAAAACTGAAGGTTTTACATCAATGTGAGTCATTGTTAAAAATTATTATCATAGAGTGATGTAAAGGCTAGGTCAGGTATAAATAGCGAGAAACAGATGGAAACAACATAAAGAATGGTGCCTCCACTTGGAAGGTCTAGGCTTGACTTTTACTTCTACCACTTAATCACTGTCACCTGATATCTCTTGGTATGAGTTTCTTGAATTGTAATATAAAGATAATAACTCTGCCTTGCTCTTACAAGGCCCATCATTTTTAAAAACTTACCTTTCACCTTGGGATTAATGTCAAGTATTGATTCTAAGGCAGTAGAGTGGTCACGGGCTAGGCACTGGACGTTTAGGGATTTGCTCAGGGTCATTCAGCTAGGAACTATCTGAGGTCAGATTTGAACCCAGGACTTCCCATATCCAAGTCTGGTGTTCTATCAGTTGAGCCACCTAGCTGCCTCAATAAGACCAATATTGAACAGATATCCTGCCTCCCCACATAGGTTGAGAGAGATTTTTTTCCCTAAACAGAGACAAAGCTGAACCTGGTTAAGCCAAAAGAAGGGGAAAGGATCAAACTATCTTTCCTTTGATGGTGAAACTTCCCTTCTCTAAGGGGATGTGCCTTTCATATTGGTGGATGAACTGAGACCTCATGTATCACCATACTTTGCTGTCTTGACCACTCCGTCTCTATGTGAAGAAAAAGAGGGTTGCATCTACTGCAGCTAAATATTACTGTTTCCTTCTTGAATATCCTTGCTACATTAAGGCTAAGGAAATTGTTCAATGATCTATGAGTGCCTCGTTTCATACCAGCATTAAACCTGAGCCAGACCTGTCCCAGACATCCACCTATCTTCCAAGGCTTTAAGGTTCAATAATATAAGGTAATTTTAAATAGATAGATTTAGATAGATAGATAGATAGATAGATAGATAGATAGATAGATAGATAGATAGATAGATAGAAGCTATCATTGCATACATGTTCACAGAGGAATAGAGGGATGTTATGTGGGTATTTAGGTATTCAATAAATAATTCATGACATAGCTATTTTCAGGGGATTCATCACTGAAGCTCAACAAAACCAACATCTAATCACGCAAAGTAACACACAGACTTTAATACTAAAGACTCTAAGAAATTTAGCAACAGGAAGCCCCAGGATATGATGGGGAAAGGACTAAACTGGGCTCAAGAAGCCCATATTTAAATTTTAGCCTTCATATTCACTTCCTATGTGAACTAGAACAAACAACTCTCTCTCTCTGTCTGTTTCTCTC
>NW_025375516.1:0-1003 GCF_016433145.1 Gracilinanus agilis
ATAGGAATATAAGTAATTTAATCTTATTGAAGCCCTTAAAGAAGAACCTTTAAATTTTTTTCTCTCTCTTTCTTATTTACCTTTTCATGTTTCTCTTGCTTTTTGTGGTTAGATATCAAACTTTCTGTTTTATCTTGGTCTTTTCTTTAAAAATTGTTGGAAATTTTCTATTTTGTTGAATGCTCATACTTTCCCCTGGAAGTATATAGTCAGTTTTGATGGGTAGGTGATCCTTGGTTGTAGACCCAATTCTCTTGCCTTTCTGAATATCATATTCCAAGCCTTGCGGTCTTGTAGTGTGGAGGCTGCCAGATCCTGTGTAATCCTGACTGGTGTTCCTTGATATATGAATTGTCTCTTTCTGGCTTCTTATAATATTTTCTATTTAACTTGGAAGCTTTTGAATTTGGCTATTACATTTCTGGGGGTTGTCTTTTGAGGATTTAGTGTAGAGGTAATTCTATGGGCTCTTTCAATATCTATTTTGCCCTCTTGTTCAAGGACATCAGGGCAGTTTTCTTGGATAATTTCTTGTAGTATGATATCTAGATTTCTATTTGTCTGATTTTTCCAGAAGACCAATAATTCTCAAGTTGTCTCTTCTGGACCTGTTTTCTTGATCTGTCATTCTCTCACTGAGATATTTCATGTTGGCTTCTATTTTGTCAGTCTTTTTTGACTTTGCTTTATTAATTCTTGCTGTCTTGTGAGATCATTGGCTTCTACTTGCCCAATTCTAGCCTTTAAAGACTTGTTTTCAGCTATAATTGTTTGGTTTTCCTTTTCAGTATGGTTTATCTGGTTCTTCATGGCTGCCAGCTGGACATTTCTGGTCTTCAATTTGCTTATCATTTCATTTGATTTCTGAACCTCAATTTCCAATTGCAAAATTCTGCCTTTTTAAACTGTTATTTTCTTTTTGAACTATTTCCTACTTTTCTTGCTAAATCTCTTCCACCTTTCTCATAATCTCAGATTGGAACTCTTTAAGGACTAGTGATCA
>NW_025375517.1:0-7034 GCF_016433145.1 Gracilinanus agilis
GAGGAGGAGGACGAGGACGAGGAGGAGGACGAGGAGGACGAGGACGAGGAGGAGGAGGACGAGGAGCAGGAGGAACGAAGGAATGAAGGAACGAAAGAAAGAAAAGAAAGCAGTCAGCCAGTCTAGAAAGTGAAGGCTGGATTTTGCTACTTGACAGGAAGTAGAGTTAAAAGGAATACATCTGGGAAGCTTCCTACTGTTTTTAGAGTTGGGGTTCTGGCTCTTTTTGGAATAAAGGGCACCACAATACCCCAGGATAGGATTTCAAGAGAGATGGAAGCTGGAAGTACTAGCATCTTTAGACAAGCAGTAAAACAGAATCTGTCTGAGACTAAAACTAAGGTTAGTGGGAGCAAAGGTGCCCTTCCTCACATGTGCCTTAGTCACACAGATTTCCTAATTGTGGGCCTCTCTACTTATAAGTTCTTTGGACATCCACTCTTATCTTGACAAGGAGTATACATACTTCTAAGAAAATATGTCCCTGGTTTTTGGAAAAGATGCTCTTTTACTGCATGACATTGCTTCTTGTAAACTTATTGTGAATAACTTTGGATAACTAGAAATAAGGTACAGATACTGGTAAGAATTATTGAGCTACAATTTTAGGAATACAGACCCACAAGATAACTTTGAACCTGAGTAGTTATCACCCTGAGATACTCAACCCAGGAAGGGGGGTTAAGGAACTATTTCACAGAGGTAGTGAAACATCAGGATACAACAAAGAGATTGTAAGGTAAATGAGAGTCAGTGCTGCAACTAAGGAAGGTACAACTAAGCTTTGTACTTAGAGAACTATCATTTAGAGGCCAGCACTTTTACTCCTTCTGCAGATTAAAAAAAAAAGCAACAAAGCTTGAAATTTTGTTGAAAGATTAGTTAAAATAGGAGACTACCAGATGGCCCATTTCCTCTTTCCCCATGGCAACTATACTCCAAATGAGCTCCTCCCTGAATCACTCTCCCCAGAAAAAGTCTTGACATATCCCAGGGCTTTCTCCTTACAGGACCTGGTATCTAAGGGTCTCTCTCTTCTACAACTGAATGCTTTAAAATTTGATTTGAGGGAGTGTTTTATTCTGTATCCCCAGACATATTTTGTGGAATTTTCCCTGGGGGTCAAAAGTATTGATTTTGAAACAGTCCTGATTGTGAGTGACAAAGAAAATAAAAGAAGATAATATGAGAGAAACTAGAACTAAAGGCATGTTCTTTAAATTTGCTTGATATCCCAGATTCTGGACCAGCAAACTTCAATTTCATTAAACTGAAATGCTAGAATCTAGCATCTCCAAAATGAGTTTTGCTCATTGATCAGCACTGACCCAAATGAACCTGTCCTGATCACAATCTCTCTCCCCACCTCCATTTCAATTAAGGAAAAGCAATGATAATACACTGAAGAGGCACCTAGTAGTAACAGACCACATGCTCCATTTCTTCACTCACTTTCCTCCACTGGGTTAGTATCATAAGAGAAGACATATTCAAGGGATGCGTTATGATAGTCGAATCGACAGAGCTTAGTAATTTGAGCTACGTGGGAGGGAATAGAGAGGGAAGAGTAGAAAATAATACTGATTTTTCTGACATGAGAGATGAGGTGAATGAATGGTAGTACCTTCAACTGAAATGGAGAACTCAGGAGGTAAACTGCTGGGGAGGTGGAGGAAGAGAGGGAGGGGATGAGTCTTATTTCTGAACATTCAGGATTTGAAGGGCCAGCAAGATACTATCTAGTGAGAACTGTGGATCTGGTGCTTGGAAGAAAGGTTGGGAATAGAACAAAGACAGATTGAGAAACCATCTGTACAGAGACGTTAGTTGAAGCTGTGGGAGGAGATGAGATTGCCAAGGAAGAGGGTATAGAGGGAGAAAATACTAATGAAGTTTCCTGTTTAACATAAAGCCCAGAGGACCTCCCCTTCCCATTGCTAGAGTATATGGTATTTGATCTGAAATGTATGCTTCAAAATAATGAATGATTCACCCACTTCACCAAGAAGAGGAGTGTTGGGCTTTCCTTTGAAGTGATGTTTAAGGAATGCCACTTGGCATTATGCAAGCTAAATATGTGTAAAAGGCTATGAAGAATTTGTGTCAATGTAATCTGAAAGTCTGTATTTTATCTGCATTAGGTGTCTCATTACTCTAAGAGCTGAAATAGAGAAAAATTAAGATACTCGGTGTTCTATCCTCATTCCTCTTTTCTTCAGATAGATTCCCTTTGACAATCCCTCCAAAACCAAAGGCTTCAACTATAACCTTTATGATGATGCTTCTCAAATTTGTCTCTTCCTAGTTCTGTACTGTATTTCACATTGTAGGCACTTAATGTTTATTGACTGATTGATTTCCAATTACCTATTAAACATCTCAATGAACCTTGGGTACCGAAAACTCAAAATGCTCATCATGCTTACATCATCATCAGCCATTTTTGTCTCTGCTTTCCCACCCCGCTACCCTTACTTCCAGGTGTGGAGTTATTTTGGACTCAGAGGCACTAGAAAGCTAGTCCCTTGATTTCTTATACCATATAAGTCCCTCAAGGATAGAGAGTGTTCTCTATGCTTTTGGCATTCCTATGTGCTAAACGCATGGGTATTATGTGTTTATATGTGGTTTTTGTGTTTATATTGTTTACATGTATTATATATGACACTGTCTATCCATTTCTTCCTCTGCCATTCCCTTTTCCATTCACCTTCAATCTTTCCCAACATCAGAATCCTTTCCAATGAGTCCTGTCTTCTCATTATGTGGTCAAAGTATTTAAGCTTCAGCTTCGGTATTTGACCTTCCAGTGAACAGTCAGAATTAATTTAATTAAATATTGACTGCTTTGATCTCCTTGCAGTCTAAAGGACTCTCAAAAGTCTTTTCCAGCACCACAATTCAAAAGCATCAATTTGGCTTCTAACCACTACACCACCACTAGCTGCCTGCTTCCTAAATTAGCAGTTAAATTGCTATTATTTGGGTTTTCTCAAATTGGGATGAACTCACCTTAACTAATCTAGAATCCAGAAGAAGTTCTACTTTATTCCTTCCTCATTATAAGTAAGTCATCCAGACCCATTTATTAATGAAAACAAATAAAGTAATTTTTAAAAATCGTCAAAAATCTTGCTCCTTGACTCTATATATTTAGATTCTGTGAATCATCCAGCATTGGCTTCTAGTGTAGAATTTTCTCATGATTTATTTCCCTTTATCTTTTTCAGAGGGCCTTGTTCAAGTATATGATAGTAAATGTTTAACAGCTCTTGGGGAGAAATGAAGGAGAATGTACGTGCGAACTTATTTAAAGTTTGATCTGTACCATTAACATTTTCTCCATCACTTTCTTAATCTAGACAATGAATAAAACAAATCAAACCCTGATTTTCCACTTTGAATCTTCAGTTAAAACCACGGTGCCTGGAAATTCCCTCTCACCTACCCCCTCTCTCCCTCTGTCATCTCATCTCAATATTGAATCTAAACTAACTCAACTTTGACTCAGTACCTTCAGTGCCTGGCATAAAATTTAATAAATGCTTGGTGGTTGACTGACACAAACATATAAATGTTCACCAAAGACCATTCTAGTTGGGAATGTATTTCAAGGCAACCCCATCTTTTCTTCTCAGCCCTCAGAAGGCAGATTCTTCTTATGGTTTCCATGCCCTGATTCCAGTCAGGCTTAGTGCTTCTGGTTGGGGAAGTGAAGTAAAAGAGGGCACAGGATACTGCTGGCTTTTATCCTGAAGTATATATACTCATGCTGAAAATTTATTTATTTATTTATTTATAATTTATTTTTAATTTTTTAGAAAAATTTTTCCATGGTTCCATGATTCATGTTTTTCCTTTCCCCTTCACCCCCTTAAGCCCCCCCATAGCCAACGCGCATTTCCACTGGTTTTAACATGTGTCATTTATCTATCATCTTCCCATATTATTGATAGTTGCATTGGTGTGGTCACTTCAAGTCTACATCCCCAATCATGTCCACATCAACCCATGTGTTCAAGCGGTTGTTTTTCTTCTGTGTTTCCACTCCTGTAGTTGTTCCTCTGAATGTGGGTAGTGTTCTTTTCCATAAGTCCCTCAGAATTGTCCTGGAAATTTAATAACTGGCCCTTTTGAGAGCAAATGAATAGTTTCTAGAACACCCCTGAGTCCTCTTTTTAAGTCCCATTGGTCATATTAGTGTGCCCATTTTTTATCCAAGTGACAATATTTACAGTTAATATTTAATAGGGTATCAAAGATTGCTTAAACCTTCTTTTTTAATTATCACAACAATCCTGACACAGTACCTGAATGCTTAGCAAATGTTAATTGATTGACTGATTGTAAAGTAGATTATATAAATGCGATTATTCTCATTTTTCAGTTGTGAAAACTGAAGGTCCCAGTAGTTAAGTAAATTGCCCATGATTTCAGATGGTAAATATCATGGCCAGAATTCAAACATGTCTTTTTCTCATTTCAAGTCCATTGTCCTTTCTACTATGCCATAGGATTATAAAGTCAAGTTTAACATTAGGAGGAAAACTTTTATTGTTATTCAGTTGTTTCAGTCATATCTGAATCTTTGTGACCCCATTCAGGGTTTTCTTGGTACTGATTCTGTCATTTCCTTATCCAGCTCATTTTACAGATAAGAAAACTGAAGCAAGCAGGTTAAGTGATTTGCCCATTGTCATACAGCTAGTGTCTGAGGCTGGAAGGAACCTTAAGAAGTCATTTAGTCCAACTTCCTAATTTTGTGGATGAGAAAACCATATTGTTAACATACTGTAAGAGACAAAAACTCAATAGATACCTAAGAAAATATGATTAATTGAAATTTAGGTTTATTTTCCTCCCTTTAGTGTCCCTTTGGACCAACACATACTAATACTTATCACATAGTGAGCAGCTCCAAATATGCATCTAAACATGTCAGAGTTGCATAAGTGACATAGGTGCATCTTAAGGGAAGAGGAGCAACTCAAAGAGAAAGATTCTGTGATATTTTTCATCACATCCTCTTTTTAGGCAGTGTTTAGAAAGGATTATATAAATACTAGTTGTATATAGCTCCCCAACTTCACTGACCTTTGTTCTCAAAGGGAGAGCAATCCAGAGGGCATAGGAAAATACAAAATTATGGAAGGAACAAAGGAAGGGAGAGGAAGGAAGGAAGGAAGGAAGGAAGGAAGGAAGGAAGGAAGGAAGGAAGGAAGGAAGGAAGGAAAGAAGGAAGGAAGAAAAAAAAGACTTATCAGGCACTAATTATAACTATAATTATAACACTAATTATGTTCTAGGCACTGTACTAAGTGCTTTACACATACTATCTCACTTGATCCTCACAACAACACTGGAAGAGAAGTGTTTAAAACTGAGGTTAAGTGATTTCCCCAAGATCACACAGCTAGGAAATGTCAGGGATCAAATTTGAACTCAGGGATTTTCTGACTCCAAGTCCAGTTCTCTATACACTGTGCAACCTAACTTAACCACCTCTATTGTGCTGCCCTGCCATGCCCATAAATGTAAACTCACTCTTCTCTCTCCATGTCCTCATTTACCATCTCTGCATACCATAGAATTGATAGTGAGTTTTGTCTGAAATGATCCTATTCAGTGTCTACTTCTTTTAAATATCCTCAACAGGACTAAGTGATTTTTTTTTCCTTCCTAGAAGGTCCATATACAATGATATGCTGTGTTTTTATTGATATTTTGTGTCCAAATTCTCAGTCCTGATCTCAGATCCCTGGAAAGTTCTACTACCCTCCTTGTGAACATAAAGGTGTTTATAAATATGGAGAAGAAATTAGGATCTCTAGAATCTATTGCTGACTCACTGTGTTGCAGGAGTTTGGACAAATCCCATTTCCAAGCATTCTGTAAAAGCACGTCTCCTATTTGTTTCTCTATGAATTTTAAGAATTCCAAATTGTGTTATCCTTATGTGTCAATTTCTAGGTTATATTCATCCCAGAGCAAAGTGTTTGCAAGTACTGTAAGTCACATTTCTATGCACTGTGATCTGACTGAAAGCCTATGAGCTGCTCCAAGTCATCTCAGAAGGAAAACACATACAGTATCTGTTTGGGGGAACATGTCAGGCTGCAGAAACTAAAGCCATTTGGCCAAGCTTAGTCTTTCAGCTGGGTAAGCCATGTGGAATAAGTCTTGTATTTATTGCCGTATGTTGTAAAGCCAGGCCATCCCCACAACAGCTATTTGTTAACAAGACATGCAGTACTTCTGAAACACAAAAGCTATTTAAAGTCTGTTGACATCCCCCTACAAAAACATGGGCAATGCATTCATTTTACTTGGCCAGGATAGAAATCCTCTCTTTTAAAAAACTCAACTAAATCACCATAAGCATTAAGAACATAGTCTACCAATAAAGCAAGCTCATCTATATCTGACGGAGAATGGAAAGTGCTCATTGTTCTAGCGATGCCAGTTTCCATCCACTTTGAGGAGAAAGAATTGGGGGTGCCATTACATAAAGAACTTGGGAGCTCTATTCTTCTGCCAGTACAGAGATGGAACAGAATTTTGAAATTGGCAAGGATTGGAAAGAGGAGGGCAGAGCTCTCAGAGAATTGGTTTAAAATGAAAAAAAAAAACAGGCCATTATGTATAAAACACTTTAAATCCATTTCCTCGTCTGATTTAGAAATAGTGCAGAGGCACCATTAGATACATAGTAAAGTAGAAAAGGAATCATAGCAAGACAGGTGACAGTAGTATTAGGTGGGAAAATTGTGCTTTTTGAGGAATCCAGTGCATTATTACCATGGAAAGGAAAAGACAAGTGTGTCAAATTATTCCCCAGTGGGCTTTCATTTTAGCTACTAGTCCCAGATATCTTTTCCTTTGGTACATATACCTATGTCAAGGAAGAAAGGAAGAAAAAAGGAAAGAAAGAAAGAAAGAAAGAAAGAAAGAAAGAAAGAAAGAAAGAAAGAAAGAAAGAAAGAAAGAAAGAAAGAAAGGAAGGAAGGAAGGAAGGAAGGAAGGAAGGAAGGAAG
>NW_025375518.1:0-3827 GCF_016433145.1 Gracilinanus agilis
TATATAATTATATATAACTATTATTATCATCCCCATTTTCCACACTGCAAAACTGAGGCTCAGAAAGGTTAAGTGACTTACTTAAGATCACTTAGCCAGTATCGGAGACTGGCCCCAAGATGCCAAGTCTCCTGACTCTAAAGCCCCGTGCCCTTTCCACTACATCAATAGGAAAATACCAACAGTATGTCCTTGGCCTTCAGGACTGGTATAATGACAACTGCATCATGGGAGGACCGTTCTGTTGCCTCTTGACAGGTGTTTGGAGTAGTATTCAGAGGATAAAAAGAAGGCACTTGTCCATGCCAAACATGGTGGACAATTTCACAGAAGGTCCAAAGATATGAAAAAGCTAAATGTAATAGTCAAGAGAGAGGAAAACAGATGAAAAATGAGATGAGAGAGGGCAGAACCAAATGTGTGGTGCTGTGGTGGCAAGAGGATTTGCTTAAGCACGAAGATTTGTGACTCTCTATGTGTTTAATAAAAGGAACCAGATATCTTGAGTGACAGAGACAGGACCTGTGTCTTAAAGACACAGTGGAACACAGAGGGAAGGGGGTGCTGACAGAGTCGATTTTCAGGGGAACCTTTCACACTTGGCACAGGCAGGACCAAGGGATCAAATCTCCTCTGGCCATGCCAGATCTGAAGACGAGCAGCCTTCGTTTCCAACACTGGCTTAACAAGGACAACAGCTGGGCACTTTCATTTCGAGATTAGCGCTGGGGATGCTTTACATAGAGCCCTGGGTTAATTTCTGACTGTTCGGAGTCACACTTTCTTGGTATGGATTACAAATTAATCTTCCCACTTGGATATATCCTATGGTGACAGGCACTTAGTGAATATGTTTTTGGGTAGCAAAAATTGGTTTTGTATATTTCTCAAAGCATGGAACCCCACAGGCGGGCTGCAGGAGCTGGAAAGGACCTGAGAGGATGCTTAAGCCAATCCCCTCATTTTACAGAGGAGGAATCTGGATGGCAAAGGCGTTAAGTAACTTAGCCAAGGTCACAGAACCGATAAGTTAAGGTCCATTTCCTTTGAAGCATAAGCTTGGTGGAATGGAATGAACAGTGGGTCTGAGGTCAGTGGATGTAGGTTTTTAGTCCCTCACTTGATATGAGGTGGAGGCAAGCTTGATTCAGGGGAAAGTGCACTGATTTAAGGTGTCAAAGGACTAGAATTCATATTTATTGAGGATGCTTATTACCTGTGTAAACTTGGGCAAGTCATTTATCCTCCCTGGTCCTCTCTTTCCTCATCTGTAAAATGTGACTGAATTAGACTGTCTCAGAATTCCCTCAGCTCTAGAGCTAGGGAAGATTGTATTCCTGCAAGATGTAGGGGTAACTAGGTGGTGCAGTGGATAAAATGCCTGACCTGGAGTCAGGAAGTCTCATCTTCCTGAGTACAAATCCTCTCTCAGACACTTGCTAGCTATGTGACTATGGGTATGTCACTTAACATTGTTTGCCTCGGTTTCTTCGTCTGGAAAATGAGCTGGAGGAGGAAATGAAAAACCACTTTATCAACTTTGCCAAGAAAACCCAAAATTGGGTCACAAAGAATCAGACATGACTGAAATTATTGAAGAAGTGGAGATAATGCAAGATACAACCTGTCTGACACTGTTTCCTTATCTATGAGAATAATAATGCTTATAAAGAGAGGAAGCATGATCAGGCAGGTAAAAAAAAGGCTGGCCTTGGTGCTAAAGACCTTCATTCAAATCCTACCTCTTGCATACACTAACTAGATGATCTTGGGTGAGTCACTTAACTCAGAATTCTAGGCAACCCTCTAGGATTATAAACTACAGCTGAGTTGCCAGTATACATTGGTAGTGGGAGTTTCCACACTAAAACTTCCCCGCATGGATAGAATCACAAATCAAGACCACTATCTCCACTTTTTCTCTCCTCCTTGTCCTATACCTCCCTCTATAATATGCCAGTATTTGTGCCCCACAGAGAGATCCATCTACAAAGAGAAGGAATGTTAGTTTTGGTCTTAAGCATCTTAATAACTTCTAAGTCTTTGGACAGTATTACTGTAGTCATTACTCAGTGGCCCTACATCCCTCATAAAAATCGAAGTGTCAAAGCCCAAAGTCCCATGCCTTCACTATTAATAACAGGGCTCATTCCAGAAACAGAACTATTCATAAGAGGGGGACTCTGCAGAATTATGTTATATTCCTAATGATTTTTGGGTGATTTGCTTGGAAATACTTTTAAAAGCATGTAATCCTCATGTGAAATATCTCAACTCTCATAGGAGGACAAATCTTCCTTTGCTCATTTAATGTTTTCAAACTGCTTGCCTCTCCTTTCCTATTTACTTTTTTCTTTAATGATTCTTAGCAGAAATGAATGTTAGTCACATCTTGGAATTAATTTACATTTAATCATTTGTAGGTATATAGCTCTTCTCAAGAAAGTGAATAGAGAGAGGCAGTTAGGTAGCACAGGGGATAGAGTGTTAGGCTTGGAGTTGGGAGGACCTAGATTCAAATCTGACCTAAGACAATTCTTTGCTATGTGATCAAGGTAAGTCGCTTAACCCTACTTGCCTAGCCCTTGCTGCTCTTGGGTCTAGAAATGATACTAAAACAAAAGGTTGAAGATTAAAAAAAAAAAAGAAAGTGAACAGAGGACCTCCAAGAAGAGAATAGGACATCTTATGATTCTTCACTATTCCAAATAGCTGGTGAAAACTATGAAAACTTTATAATAAATTCCAGGATGACAGCGTTAATTAGTTGAAGGGATTCCAGTATCTTGTAAACATGTGGCAGTACCATAGCATTCATTCCATCACTGTGTATTTGGGTGGGGTTATACTACTCACTTATCCAGGGCACTCTTGCTTATTCTAGAGTCTTCATTTTGCACTTTCTTTGCATGATGTTCAATTTTTTTCTCCCAAAAGTTTTTCAGCCCACCTGCATCATGCACAGTTATTTCGGGATTTTTCCATCTGTAGCTTTTACTCATTTTCTGGAAGAAACAAATAAACAAATCATTGATCTTTTTTTGGCTAAGATGGGAGACAAGAAGTGGATTGAAAGGAATAAACTGCCCCTCTCAAAAAACCCCAAACCCCAAACCAAGACAAAGAAAAATCCCCAAGAACTCAAAATCTAATCAGAGGAGACCATTAACTGTTCTTTGCATTTCACACAGGGGAGGCTGACAGTTCGCATCAAGAAACTTATATCTGAAATCAATGTACAAACATCTAATGACATAAAACATTTTATTTTGGGAGAGAACTCTGACATAAAGCTGCACTTAGCCAACAACTCATTATTGCAATACTATGATTAATCTTATCTTTTATAATAATAATAATAATAGCTAACCTCCATATAACTCTTTAAGGCTTTCAAAACACTATATGTATTTGTATACATATTTCCATATATAGGCATAGATGTTATTTCATTTGATTTTTATAACAACTTTGTCAGGTAGATGTTATTATACCTTCAATTTACAAATGGGGAAACTGAGGCTTAGAATTTAAATGACTTGTCTAGGGTCAAACAGCAATAAGTATTTGTGAGACTGGTTTAGCGTCTATATCTTTCTGGCTACAAGTCCCACACTCTAACCACCGTGCGATCTTGCTGAAGAGGAATTATTGTTGGGGATTGTTCTGTTGAAATTATAAAAGTGGGAACTGATGGTAAATCACATTGATGGGTCTGTTGGAAGAAGTAAGATTTGGCAGGAAAATAGAATTGTGTCTTTCTAATGGCACTCTTACATTTTACTCTGCATTATGGTTAGGTGCATTATATATATATATATATGTAT
>NW_025375519.1:0-3905 GCF_016433145.1 Gracilinanus agilis
TGACTGTCTCACACACACACTTTCTATGTCTGTCTCTCTCCTCCTCTTTCCTTCACTCTCTCTCTTTCTCCTCTTCTTCCCCCTCATTCTCTTTCTTTCCCTCCCGCTCTCCCTTTTTCTCTCTCCCTTCCTCCCTGTCTCTCTCACACACACACTTTCTCTGTCTCTCTTTCTCTGTGTGTCTTTCTCTCACATATACTTTCTCTGTGTCTCTCTGTCTCTGTCTCTTTGTCTCTCTCTCTCCCTCCACCCCACTCTTTCCTTCTATCTCTCTGTAGTCACCAATCTACTATATCTGTTATAGTGGAAGGGAACTTTTATATATTGTAGGAAACTCCTTACAGTGATGAAATCACCTCCTCCCCTCTCCCCTTTCCTTTTCTCCATTATGTGTAGATGTTATTTGAGTAGCAACTTGGAGAGGGCTGGCTTTAGAGCCAGGAAGATCTGAATTCAAATCCTATCTCTGACCCATACTATGTGACCCCTGTGGGTGAGTCTCTTTACTTCTAGACAACTCTTTTAAGACCTTCATTAGCAGAGGGAGTTCCCTATAAAGATGACATGTCCCTATGCCCTTTTGGGGGCATCTAGGGGGCCCAGGGGGTAGAGCACTGGCCCTGGAATCAGAAAGCCCTGAGTTCAATTTTGGCCTCACATGCTTTCTAGATGTTTAACCCTGAGCAAGTCACTTCACCTCTGTTTGCCTTAGTTTTCCCACCTGTTAAATGGGGATGATAACAGCACCAACTCCTAGGTATGTTGCAAGGATTATATGCGGTAATAATTGTAAAGCACTTAGCACAGTGTCTGACCCATTGGGCTATATAAATATTAGTTATTATTATTCTTATATGTAATTTATTATATATTTATATACACAATTAAAGAACAGCAAGCTGGTGGTGAACTTCTTGGAAGATTCTACTTTAGTCAATCAAGTAGATAGAGTGCCAGGTCTAGAATCAGGAGGACATGAATTCAAATCCAGTCTGGCACTTAACTAGCTGTGTGACCCTAGGCAAGTCACTTCACCCCATTTGCCTCAGTTTCCTTATATGTAAAATGAGCCTACTCAAGTATCTGTGCCAATAAAACCTCAAATTCGATCACAAAAAGTTGGACATAACTGAAACAAATGAATAACAACATACATATACAAATTTAAAATAAAAATAAGAAAAGTAAAAATAAATTATAAAGGAATAAAATAAATAATTAATTTATAATGAAATATTAAATTATTTCAATGAAATAAATTAACAGTAAAATAAGGAAAAAGAGGAAATAAATTTAAAATAATTTTAAAAAGAAAGCTCTTTGCCCATAGTCATTAAAGTTTAAGTGTCTGGGAGGAAATTCAAACCCAAATTTCCTGACTCCCAGGCCACAACCTATCTAAGAGAGAGAGAGAGAGAGAGAGAGAGAGAGAGAGAGAGAACCCTATAGTCTTCTATAAGTTGCTATCCATGCCTGCTCAACACCCAAACAGATCTTTTGATCTCATCGGGTGGGGATTTCATTCTCTCCTCTGCCCCTTCTCACCACAACCGAGTTAAGCTTTGATTTGTGGTTTAACTTGGCCTGGGATTGCAAGATGTAAGGAGTTTTGAGTGAGGAACTCCCTCTGCTGATGCTTTTGGGCAACTGATGCATATGGGCACACCTACTCTGCAAATTAGAGTTGCCCTAGGCCAACAGAGCCTACTGAGTTTAAGTAAGGCAACAGCTTTGCCATTTAGTTTCTTGGGAAAATGACTTGCAGAGGGTCATATAGTTTTATGGTTCCTAAGGGGGGTGGGAGGAGTGGAGGGACACTAGAAGCCAGGTCTTCCCTATTTCCCAGTCATCTCTTTAACTATGCTGATTCTCTTGCTTATTTAGCTTGTAACCTGTAATGGATACAGTGCTGGACTTAGGAGTTTGAATAGTTAAACGCTACTTCTTACTTTTCCTCGTGGCAAGGCACTTTGCTTTCCAGGATCAGATTTCTCATTTGTAAAATGGGGATAGTAATACCACCTACTACACAGTCAAGCAACTAGCATTTATTAAGCGACTACTATGTGCCAGGCACTGTGCTAAGCGCTTGGGGATGCAAAAGCAAAAACTAGTCCCTGTTGATAAGGAGCTCAATCTTACGAGGGAGATAACAGGCAAAAAAATACAAGAAATACAAACAAGAAATAAGCAGGTTAAATAGGCAGAGAAAACATACAAACAACATGTAGGCAAACTATAGATATAGTAGAGATAATCTCAGGGGAAAGGCATTAAGATTAATGAAATAGGATTGAGATAGGTTCTTGCAGAAGGCTGGTGCGTTTCCAAGGTTGCAATGAGTCAAATAAGATCATCTAGAGGCAAATCTATAAGATATCCATTTAGAGGGCTTTGCAAACTTTAAAGCACTATACGTACTGGCTATTACTATTAATCTAAAGTTGACGCAATGCAACATTTTTTTTTAAAGTACAGAAATAAAAGAGGGTGAGAGCTTCGTTCCTAACGCTCGCACGAACGTACTCCAAAAAAAAGAGTAGGGGTCGGGGGCGGAGAAACAAGCCAAGACCCAGCCCCTCCAAGCGAGCTGCGCACGCAGCCAGGCCCTGCCCCCACCGGCAGGATCACGTGGCCAGAGCCCTTCCTTAGCCCAGCCGCGCGCGGAGTCGGAAGCTTTGGGTAGTGTGTGCTCTTGAACTCTGCGCGGGGGCCGGAGGAGCGAGAGGGGGAGCACGCGCGAACGGGCGCGCGCGCGCCAGGTCGCCGGGCTTGGTTGTATAAGCGCCGTGGTGGCACCGCCTCCTCCCTGGACCTCGAGCTGCTGCTGCGTAAAGCGCGGACACTGTGTGCTTGGCCTAGCTTGCTGCGAGCTCCGGCGGACGCGGGGGGCCTTGGGCTTCCAGCACTGTTTACAACCGCCCCCAGGTGAGCAGAAGTCAGAGCGCCTCTCGGGCATGGCATGGGGAGCTGGGGCACCCCGTCCTGCTTCTCACCCACCCTTCCCGGTTTGGCGCCGGGCCTCCGGAACCTTTACAAAGCATGTTCTGCATGCGCGCAAAGCGTGTCCTGCACGCGCGCAAAGCATGTCCTGCATGCGCACAAACCTATCCCGGCCCTTGGAGCCCCGGGGTTGGGGGGCGGGGTAGGGAGAGCGGAGAGCAGGAGTGCCCAGGAAGGAACTTCGGATTCGGATTGGGAGACCGACGACGTGGCTTCAAATCCTGATTCTGCATTTTGTAGAATTAGTTCAGTTCCAGCTTCAATTCTAATGCAAAAAGGAAAGAGTCGGATGCTCTCTGAAGGGTCTGAAATGCTATGATCTGATCTTCATCACATCCTAGTAAATCTGCCCTAGAACAAACTAGGGAAATGATGGTCTCCCCTTTTCTTGACCCCCTCCTGTTGTAGCTGTAGCAGTTGAGCTCTCTGTTTTGGCTATACGTCCAATAAACGTGCCAAAAGCGGCTGGTAATTGTATGATACCTTAAAAAAAAAAGCCGAGACAGTCGCTAGAAAGATTTACACTTGCAATGCAACAAAGATGTATAGAAAAAGACACTATTTAGGAGTTTAAAACTCGATTTTTCTAAAGGATTTTTATATAGAAAAGTGACAATCAAAGGAAATGTTTCATCTGATTGGCCATACGAGTCAAATACGGGAAGAACAGAAAAATGAATTCACAGTCTACTTTAAACAAGGGATAAAGGATAAAGAAGCTGCAGCTAAGGTGAGATACAGGGTGTCCCAAAAGTCTTAGTGCAGCTTTAAGCATTAATACCTCCAGAAATATTAGTGCTCCATACTTTTAAAAAGACCACATTGGTAAAAAAATTTTTAATTAAAATAAAAAGATCACATTGGAAAAATAATTTATTTTATTATTATTATTAAATAATATA
>NW_025375520.1:0-5107 GCF_016433145.1 Gracilinanus agilis
CTCCCTCCCTCTCTCTCTCCCTCCCTCCCTCCCTCTCTCTTTCTCTCTCTCTCTCAATGTGTGTAATACATAGATATTTTTTTGATTAGCCTGATGATGTCAATGAACCTTTCTTTCTCTCAAGCACCAAATCAATGGTACACTTGGAGTAAGCAGCCGTGACCCTGAAAAGCCACCACCTCCAGAGAAAAAAAAGTCCTATATTGATGACTTTGACCATGGCACAGAGGTGGCCCTATGTTATCCCAGCAGGCCACAGTAATATATCAGGTCTTCTCCCCAAGGCCCAGCACAACAACATAGAGAGAGGATCAGTCCCAGAAGAAGCCTGGCCAATAGGTGGTACATTATTTTTAGCCCCAGAAAAAAGAAAAACTAGCCAAGAATAGTCCTCCTTCCTATGATGTGACTTCATCAGGCAGAAAAGGGCCAGGCAGAGGATCTGAAGAATAAGAGAGCACCTAAATAATCTAAAACATCCACAGGAAAGTTGGCATTCTTCATGTCTGATCTCTGTCCAACAACCCTGGTACATGGAAAAGATTCAGTGACAGGCATAATTACGTTCTACTCGAAATGAAATCCAAACACAGAAGTTGCCACTAAATGAAGAGATGACTTGCAGGTTCTTCCCAGAGAGAAGACTAAAGAAGTTGGCAGCGTAGGCATCATCTCACCGCCAAAGGAACAGGGAGTAGCATGTCATGGGATACCGGATTAAATCTTTCAGTGTCCCTGACGAGTCTAAACAAAACCCCTCCCATAAAACAGTATTGCTCACTTACAGCTATCTGATGCAGAAAAAGGCTTCCAGAATATTCAAGATACCATTTGCAAGCAATGAGCTAGACAATGACGTAGCCCAGTGGATGGAGCCAAGAAGGCTCAAGTTCAGATCTGGCTTCAGACACTTGCTAGCTGTGTGACCCTGAGCAAGTCATTTAACCTCTGTTTGCCTCAGTTTCCTTATCTCTAAAATGTGGATAATAATAGCACCTACCTTGTAGGGTTATGATGAGGATCAAATTAGATATTATCAAGCACTTAGCACCTTGCCTGGCACACAGTAGGTGCTTACAAATGTTAATTGTTATTATTGTTGTTACCTCAAACACTTATTAGCTGTGACACTGGGCAAACCACCTAAGCTCTGATTGCTTGGTTTCCTTGTCTAAAATGGAGGTAATCATTGCTCCTACCTACTGGGGCTGTTAGAAGGATTAAATGAGTTACTGTTTAGGAGGGGTTTTGCAATCCTTAAAGAGTTAGAATTATTCCTCAAGCTTTAGAAACAGGCAATTGCTTTAAATAGCCCGAGTTCCATAAAAGCAAACCACATCAAACTAACCCAGTTGTATTTGTTAATGGGATTATTAGAAAAGTGAATTGGGGAACACCGTAGAAACCATAAATCTGGATTTCAGTAGACATTTAACCTGATTAGTCAGGATATGCTTTTGAAGAGGATCACAAGATATGGACTAAACCCAATGGGATCATCAGGAGGTTTCGGAATTGGTTGATTTCAGAGTTTAGCGCAGTACTTGGCACCTGGAGGGGAAAAGGTACAGTATTTTCAGCCTATTCTGGTGGGGGTCCATCAAAGTTCCAAAAATCAAGTAGGAAGAAGCAAGATCTCTAGTAGAGTGCTATGGTGTACTGTCCTTGGCGCCAAAGACCTGAATAAAGATAATATTTATGAAATTTACAATGGAGGTGGGAAGTATACTGATTCGTGGGTGATAGCCTGGCACCCAAAAGGCTACGATAGTAAATCAAAGTTAAAAAGACTTTGTAGGATAAAAGCAAGAAGTCATGCATTTAAGTTTGTTTTTTCTAAGAAGAAACAAAGGCAAGGCAAGGTATGACAAGCAAACAGTTCATTATAGGAACCATATCTTTGATGTTTTTTGAACTACCAACTACATCGGTCAGTAGTGTGATATGAGAAGACAATCCACTTTAAGCTACACCAGAATACAATGGTCTTCAAAGCTCACAAGATGGCAGCACCTTAGTTCTCTGTCCTAACCAAATCTTACATGGTTCATCTTGCAGGATGGCATACTGTAGTTGCTGATGAAAGACATGAAAATTCTACCATATGAGGATTGGTCGAAATAATTGGGGATATTTAAGCTGAGGAAGAAGAGATTTGGTTGGAATCAGAAGGAACAGCTGAATTCAATAAGAATCTTCAAGGAGTTGGGGTATTTTCACATGAAAAAAATACAAGACCTGTTATATTTCCTGGGCAAAGAAATGGGACCCATGAATAGCTGATCTGGGCTCAATACAAGGAAAAACTTCCTTATAATTAAGGCTTTAAATGTAATTGACTGCCTCATGGAAAAATGATAACCCTACTAATAACAACTCATATTTCTAGAGAGCTTTAAGATTTACACGTTGAGTGGTGACCTCATCACTGCAGTTTTAAAGGCAGTTGACTGACCACTTGGGAGGATTTTATGGGCAAGATTTGTGCCTTGTGTAAGGCTTGGAGTCCGTGACCTTTGAAGTACTGTCCAACTCTGCAATCCTATGATTCTACGCAAGTTAATAAAGTCTTTGAAGAACCCAAGAAGATCCTCTACACTAAGTAAATTTATACTTGGATACTGGATTGTTATTGTTTTTCATCCTTCATTTTCAAAGGCAACACAGGGGATGTCTCTTCTAGAGTCTGAAGGATGTCTATCCCAAGCATGTGAGGAATCCCCCAGTGCTGCATTGGGGAACCTATGGGATGTGTGCCAGAGGAGGCTGCTCCCCTCCTCCTCTCCATGCATGCCTGAGGACATTTCTCACATCACTCACCCCTCTGCCCAGCAGCACAATGGGAGTATTTCCTTGCTCCCCTGTCTGGGGTAAGGTGGGGGGTTCACATGGGGCATGAAGGTGCAGTTTGGGCACTTGGTCTCTAAAAGGTTCACCATCACTGCTTTAGTGGAATGGGCAGATGAGAACAATTAGTAGCCTTGAAGGCAGCTAAAGCAGGAGCTGCGGAACACTTAGAGCTTAGTCAGACCTCAAAGACGCCAAGGTCATCCACTGCATCCCGGGCTATCACCAGTTGTCCTGACTTTTGTCTTGCCATTGGCATTTCTACAATTCTTCCTCAAAGATGGAAATAATGGGGGGGGGAAGTATTCTGTTCTCCTATACAATGTACTTTGTGAAAAGGTTTGCAGCAGCACTTAAGAAGAAATAGTAGGAAGAGTGGTTAGACTTGACAATAAGATGCAGAATAAATTCAGGAGAGAAGTGACAAAATTTTGAAGACATTCAAGGACCAATTTTGAAGATCTCAAAAAGAGGAAAAATCAAAAAGAATGGAAAAGATCATGAATAGCTTTTTAAAAGCATCAACTGAAAAGATATCAGTACTACCAATCCATATGCCTATTTTCCCACCTCTATTAAAAATGTATGAGAATGGTCTATGCAGGTACTGGGGAAATATTAGATAAAATTCTGAGCATGGCAGAGGCAAGTTTTTCTAAATTATTTTCTAAGGCTGACTACATCTTCAAAGTCATACAACTGATTGCAACTGCTACGTCTGGTGTTTATTGAGTTCACAAAAATATTTGCTTCAGTAGATTCAAATATTGTCTTAAAAGCTGTCCTCAAGCAAGTATTCAACCAGATATATTTTAAAACATACAAAATTCTATAGCAAATGTGACCACTGAGATGATATTGTTCAATAATCTTCTGAATATAAAAATTAAATGAAGCATAAAACAGAGAAACTAAAGGTATTCTCCTGCATCGTGGAAGACAACCCATGTAGAATACAGATAGAAGCGATATTTATTGATGATAAAGTTTTCTCCATCTTTCTTTTCCCATAAGATACTCCATTCACTGTACTTCAGTCTTAACATTGTACTTAACATCTCTCCAGTGAAATCCAAAGTCATTTAAAAGAGATTGGCCTAAGCATGCACACTGAGAAAACAAAGTGGATGAAAAGCAAATATTGTCCAGATTATGGCATGCAGCTAGGTGGGCTGCCCTGTTGAATCAATAAAGATCTCTGTCTGCCGCTGTTTCTCTTTGTGTCTCTGTCCCTGGCTATTTGTCTGTCCTTCCTTCCTTTGTGCTGAAGGACAGTAAGCAAGACCCAACCGAAAAACTGTATATCTTGGTCAATTTTTACAAATTGTTTACAAACATATACATGGGTATGGGGACTCAGAGGATGGAGAGATGGGAGATACTGGGTTCAATTGTGGCCTCAGTCACTTCCTAGCTGGGTGACCCTGGGCAAGTCACTTCACCCCCGTTGCCTAGCCCTTACTGCTCTTCTGCCATAGGTCCAATTGTATTGATTCTAAAATGGAAGGGAAGGGGTTAAAAAAAACAAACAAACAACCAAAACCACATACGGGTATGTCTGTGCACGGATATCTATAGATACTACTTAATTATTTAAACATCTTTATATATGTAATTATATATATATATATAATATACTATGTCTATTACCACTGGGTTATATACATGATATAGAGATACCATCTTGTATATGTATAGATAGCTATGCTGTGTACATGTAGGAAATATGTACAAATATATAGGAATATATGTACTTACACACGATAGTGTTTCTACAGAGCATATATATGCACAAATATATAATATATAATACTGATTCCTACATATATAATGGTATGTGTGCACACGATAGACTCCATCCCTAGCATACACATACAGGTGACAGAGAATACACATATACGCAGTGCACAAATATCAACATACACAAATGCATAAATAAATACACGCAGATGTAGATTTTCTGTCGATTTAGCTACATGGTTGTAATGTCCTGAACGATGATCTCCAAAGAATCAAAACTACAGTAACTTAAGGGACGGCGGAAAGATGGATGTGAGTAAGAAGTTTTGCCAAAGTATTTGGTTGTTTCATTACCCAAAAAATGGTGTAAAAATCACCCTGAAAGACCAGGATGGCCAGAACAGGAGGTGCTGCCACCCTGGTCTCCAATAAGAACTACAAGAACCAAAGGAAGATCTCTAATGGAAGGGG
Source organism: Gracilinanus agilis (assembly GCF_016433145.1). NCBI lineage: Eukaryota > Metazoa > Chordata > Mammalia > Didelphimorphia > Didelphidae > Gracilinanus > Gracilinanus agilis. Next base: position 5,059 of record NW_025375520.1, read on the forward strand.
CGTCTCTGCTATGGGGGAGAGAGAGAGAGAGAGAGAGAGAGAGAGAGAG
>NW_025375521.1:0-3212 GCF_016433145.1 Gracilinanus agilis
ATTCAAAGGAGTAAAGGAGGCATTTCAGTGGAAGAATTAGAGGGAGCGACCAGCAACTATGTTTAAAAAACATAAAATTACTATAAAAGACAAAGCAATTAAAGAAAAAATGAACAGAAATTATTTAAGTTTCATAGCATCCTTAAGGGACAATAACTTCTATGGTTTCTTGGCAAGAAGAGGGAGAATGAGAAAGAAGGCAGAAGGATGTTATTGAAATGAGGTAAATAAAAGTAAGAGTATCAATGTTACTTGAGAGATTTGATACCATTGAAGAGCATTGTCATGGGGAAAGAAATGTAAGCCTGTAATGAGAGATGAGGGGCCCATGATTGGTTTTACCTGTGGGAGTTGGTATATTGAGAGTGCTCCTTGTCTCATAGAGTCCTATACCTCTCTGGACACTATCTCGGCCAACATGAAGAAATATGTGCTCTTAGGGAAGCCAATATCAGAAGTTATTAATGAACCTAAATTATCTGCAAAGGAACAATAAACAATGATCCAATATTAATATTGAACTCATGTACTAAATACATAGCAACCAAATATAGAAAGGAAAAAACTGAGCTACAAAAAACATAGATAGGAAAATAAAAGTTATAGGATAAATAAATACTCTAGTTTCACGGCTGGGCAATACTAATATTTAAATACAAAATGGAAAATATCGAATTAAACAAACTTGAAAAATTTAGAGCTAAAAAGATTTATGATGCCTTTTGCATAAAAATATTAAATATAAATATTTATCAGCATTATATATCACCTTAAAAGACAGATAATTGCAAATTTTATATAAAATATAATTATATTAAAATGCTAAAAAATGTATGAATGTAATCTAATGTTACTTGGGGATAAAAAACAAACAAAAACCAGAACAAACCTATGAATATGCTTATTCCAAAGAAGCATAGGCAGGAATATGAAATGATGCAAAATCAAGGAAGCAGTCAGAAAAATAAATATAGTGAACCCCCCAAATATGAATTTAATGAATAACAGTAACAAAAGAATTAAAACTGAATGCTATAATATTCTTCTTCTTTTTTTAACCCTTCCCTTCTTTCATAGTATCAATTCTGAGATAGAAGAGCAGCAAAGGCTAGTTCATTGGGCTGAAATAACCTTCCTGAGGTCATATAACTAGGAAGTATCTGAGGTCGGATTTGATTCAGGTCTTCCAGATTCCAAGATTGGTCCTCTACCCATTACATCACTATCAACATGACTTTTTGAGTCATGATTCCAGTCTTTTCTGACTTTTCATGATCACATTTGGGATTTTCTTAGCAAAGATATAGGAGTAGTTTCCCTTTTTCTTCTCCAGCTCATTTTAGTAATGAGGAAACTGAGGCAAACAGGGTTAGGTGACATGCTCAGTTTAAATGACATCATACAGCGAGGAAGTGTCTGAGGCCATACTTGATTTCAAATCTTCTTTACTCCAAGTCCAGTACTTTATCTATTGTATTTGGAAGCTGTAAGATGACAGGGGTCGGTAGCAGTCAAATCTCCCTAATCCTTTTGTCTATGGAGGGACACCCACACAGACAAGCAGGCTTGACTGAAAGGGAGGGGTAGGATCTTGTCAAAGTGCTCCTTCACTTCCCCCCTCCCACTAGGCAGTTAGAAAATCAGTTACAATATGAAGGTTGAATTGATATCTCTGGGTCAAGATGGCAAGTGGAGAAAGGCAAAGCAACTTATGATTATATCTTTCTCTGTATTATTCCCCACAGTAGGGGTCGGCAACCTATGACTCTCGAGCCATATCTGGCTCTTTTGAGGGCCAGATATGGCTCTTTCTGCTGGAGCCATAAAGTCTTTTTTTTTTTTTATTTCAGGTGCTGTTACAGGAACACGCACTGTGAGCACTGTATGGTTCTCATGAAATTACATTTTTTTTAAAACCCTTGTACTTCGGTGTATTGTCTCATAGGTGGAAGAGTGGTAAGGGTGGGCAATGGGGGTCAAGTGACCTGCCCAGGGTCACATAGCTGGGAAGTGGCTGAGGCCGGGTTTGAACCTAGGACCTCCTGTCTCTAGGCCTGACTCTCACTCCACTCAGCTACCCAGCTGCCCCCAATTACATTTTTAAAAATGTGGCATTTATGGCTCTCACAGCCAAAAAGGTTGCCTATCCCTGCCCACAGGATATATTTAAGACACACTATTTGAGTTTAATCTGTATCATCAACATTTTCTCTAACATTTTCTTTTTTTTTTACTTAGAATACTTTCCCATGGTTACATGATTTAGGGTTTACTCCTTCCCTCCTCACTCCCAGAGCTGATGAGCAATTCCACTGGGTTATACATGTATCATTGTTTAAAACCTATTTCCACGTTATTCATATTTGCAGTAGAGTGATCTTTTAACATCAAAACTCTAATGATATCTCTATTGAACTATGTGATCAATCATATGTTTTTCTTCTGAGTTTCTGTTTCCACAGTTCTTTTTCTGGATGTGAACATCATTCTTTCTCACAAATTCCTCTGGATTGTCCTGGATCATTGCTTTGCTGATAGTATAAAAGTCTATTACATTTGATTGTGCCATAATGTATCAGTCTCTGTGTACACTGTTCTCCTGTGTAGAAGACATTAGCCTATCTAACTAAATATTGCTCTGGTGCTTGACTCAGCCATGACTAGTTGACTTTCAACCAGAATTAAACTCTCTCCAGAAGACAGGAAGGGAAAGCCAGTTATCCACTCACCCAAGTTCCCTCCAAGATTCAGGTCAAGACAATATGTCAAGCAGAAGGTGATTCCTGAGGCTGAATTTCTTCCTTGAGCAGACCTTCTTCTTGAACCTGACTTCCTTCTTGGAGTCAACATTTTTAGCCCCAGAAATTCAGGGTCTTTTATAGCAGCTTCTTATAGTCCCAATTATCTAGACCTTCCCAGGGGCAGTATTTGTGGAAACTAGTTCTTACCTTCTGGAGGGTTGAATACTCTTTAAAAGGGTTCACAGATTCCTGGTGGATTGAATTTCTGAAGTTGTGAATTCAGTAAGTCGTTTTCTAGCTCCTCCAACTAGTTCAAGCTTCTTTTGACTCAATCAAAAGGTGGACAAAGGAGAGTTAATCCTGTCTTCACAATCTAGTGAGGTACTTAAGTTTGAGTTAAACTAAAGTGTTAGCTCCAAATAGACAAAGAGAATAAAGGATTCCCTTTTACAAGTGTAAACTCAAAGAGAA
>NW_025375522.1:0-2664 GCF_016433145.1 Gracilinanus agilis
CCTTACTTCCTTCCTTCCTTCCTTCCTTCCTTCCTTCCTTCCTTCCTTCCTTCCTCCTGGCAAGCTAAAGCAAATTGAGTAGCCATACCCTTTTCTAGCATCAATATTGCAAGTGCTGACCCCTCCCCCACCACTTTCTAACAAGAGATGAACTAGCTCAGATTGGAGAAACAGAGATGAGTGCTCCCATGTCAGTTAGCAGTAGGATTGGGATGTGAATTATCAGTGCACTTCCAACCTGTGCCAGATAGGGAGATGAAGGAAGGAAGGAAGGAAGGAAAGAAAGGGAAGAAAGGAGGGAGAGAGAGAGAGAGAGAAAGAAGAAAGAGAAGAAGAAAGGAAATAAATAAGGAAGAAAGAGAGAAAGAAGGAAGTAAGGAGGAAGGAAAGAAGGAAAGAAGAAAGAAAAAAAGAAGTCTGACCTTAAAAGTGCTATACAAATGTCAGCTTATTAGGGGATCTTGTAGTGGGGACTCCGGTTCAGGGACATGTTGTACTTGATGGACTCCAAGGCTCCTTCCAACTCTGTGATTCTGTGATTTTGTGTGTGAATATTTGCAAACCAATTGCTTTAAAATGTACACAGAAGCTGGAAATTGAATCAGAGACCTCTAGGGCATCCTGAACGATGAGTCAGCCAGGAATGTGAAGGTTATCACTATTAGCTCCATATGCCTAATTAGAAGCAGAGTGGAAGATTATCATTTACTCCACCGGAGTGGCAAAAAATCTTTACTCGAAAGGAAACTGTGATCAGGGAGAACATGCTGAAAACAGAGTTTGTGAACCAGAACCAGAACCTGTTTATCTGGAGCAACCATTGGAAACATTAAGGGGGAAAATGCTGCAGTGGGCATTCTTTCTACAGGAAACGTGCCCGTGCCATGAAATAATTAGTTTGCAGCGGTATCCTGTGTTATGGGCAACTTTGCAGGCTAGGCTCTCTTACTGAAAAGACCTTTTAAAGAATGTTGCCTTTTCAGCTGATGTCATTTTATCATTATCATTTTATCACTGTTAGGCAGTAGGCACTTATTAACTACCTACTATATACCAGGCACCATGTATGCTCTGAGCATACAAAGAAATGCAAGACAAATGAATACATTTTTAATAAATAGCTCCTGTCAGCAACTTACTAACAACTTTGTGCGAATGAGATACATATAGAGTTACTTTAGAGATAATTGGGAAAGAAAAGGTACTAGAATATTAAGAGGGAAGAGAAAGGCTTCTTGAAGAAGGGGAGATTTTAACTGGGATCTGAAGGAAGCTTTGGAGGGCAAGAGAAAGAGATGGGAGGGAGAGAATTCCAGGCATGGGAGACAGCCAGTGAAAATGCACACACTAGAATTTGGATCGTTAGTGTTTTGCTTTCTATTAATCATCTATTTTCTAGTTTTTTAATAATCAACCCTCCCAAACTCTCTCTGAGAGCTTGTCTGCTTTCAATACTTCTCTCCCAACTCTAATAGTCCCCTTTTGCCCTTATTGCCTCCATTGCTGCTCATATGGTGAGTGACCATCGAAAGAAGAATAATAGCTCACATTTAAGCACTTGAAAACAAACTATTTTTCTTTACTGCAACCTTATGAGACAGATAGTGTAAGCTGAATTGTAATTATTATGGGATAAATGGGGATTTGCTCCAGGGAGCCATCTAAGGGGCGCAAGGTCCTTCTTCACTGTAGTTCATCTCTTGGTCCTCCACCAGCATGGTGCATTCATCCCTGGGCTGTCACTAAAGGTATCCTAGCCCCATGATCTTTCTCTCCCTGTCCCTGCCTCTCTACAAACCACATTTCCCCTCCAATTATAGGTGTATCACCTATAATTGTACTCTACCTCTACCTAGTTACCATTACTCCTCTTGCCTCTACAACTACTTTTGTCTCAGGTGAAAAATTGCTGAATTATGGCTCTAACTGCAAGTATAAATATCCCCATTTTATAGAAGAGTAAGTAAGAAAGGTCTTGGAAAGGTTAAATTCCCATAAGGTTACTCATCTAGTAAGATTTACACCCAGGCCTTCTTCCAAGGCCAATGGATTTTCAACTACAATCTAAGTTGGAAATTAGTCAAATTTCTATTATGTATATTTGTGCTTATGTGTATATACATATACACATATATAGACACACACCTATATACACATATATTTCTATTTACTGTATTCTTTCCATTGGTGAGACTATTTATTAGCTATGTAACCCTTGGATAAGTTATTTAACTTCTGAGCACTGAGAAAATGATGCTATTGGTACTGTTTACCTCTACCTAGGATTGCTATGAGATAAGTAAGTACTTTGCAAATTTAAAGTTTTATTTAAATGTGAACAATAATAATAATGACTACTGTTATAAATGGGGCAGCTGGGCTAGCTTAGTGGATTGAGAGCCTGGCCTAGAGACGAAAAGGTCCTAGGTTCAAGTCCGGGCTCAGACACTTCCCAGCTGGGTGACCCTGAGCGACTATGTGTCCCATTGCCTACTGGTTGTGGCCCTATGCTCCTTGAATGGAGTCCCAGGATTAAAAAAAAAAACTGTTATAAATGATTACATTTTATTGGCAGCTTTTTCCTTTGGTTTACAGTAGGTTTTTACCTCCTTCCTTCCTTCTTTTCTTCCTTCTTTTCTTCCTTCCTTCCTTCCTTCCTTCCTT
>NW_025375523.1:0-2102 GCF_016433145.1 Gracilinanus agilis
TATATATATATATATATTGCTCATAGTACAATATCTTTGTGTCAGCACAGACAAGAGATTCATCTTGGCTTGTAGGTTAGAGATTATGGAATTTAGAGATATAGGGATGAGTTTTGCATCATTGTTAATGAAACTCATTAAGGTCTAAATCAAATTTTATCTCTTCCAAGAAATAGTTCCCTACTTCCCTTGGTTAGTAAAAACTTTTCCCTTTGGAACTCACATATCATTCTGTTTTGTGCCTCTTGTGCATGCTAATTATGAAAAACCAGGTTGGTCTTATCTGTTCTATTGGACTATAAATTACCTGAGGGTACAGCCATAGGCAGCATGAGGGAGGGAAGGTAAGAAGTGCTGTGGAGGCCTGGGTACTAGGAACATGAGGCTCTCCCATGAGAGCTAGCCCATCAAGGGAACATGAGTTATCCAAAAGGTACTTTCCCGAGCTAAAAGTACAATCTTCTATATGCATTGAGGGCTCAATATGTCGTCAAGAAAAAAAGATAGCACCCTTGGCATTCAAGTAAGCCTATTAAAAAAAGTAAACATGTATTTCCTTCTGTGCTTAATACCCCTAGGAAATAGTTTAATCATCTGAAAAAGTTCTCCCAAAATGTCACCTAGACCTGGCTAGATTTATTATTAACTGTTGAGTAGCCAATTAAACCATAGTCCACTTTTATACTTCTTCTTGGACACTTTCATAAACCAGACCATGGAAAAACAGAGGGAAAAATAGAAATGACAAAGTAAAATACCCTTCTGAATAGACTGAGAAGACAAAGAGAATCCTGAAATGCTCATGTCCTCCATAAGGGTGTTTTTCTTTAAATGAAATATCCCTATTTGCTTCTGCTAATCTTCAAAAGACATTATTTTGAGGTCCTTCAACTTCCTAGTCGTTCTCATTTGGACATTCTCTGACTTATTTTCTGCATATTAAAAAATATACATCCAGGGGACAGCTGGGTGGCTCAGTGGATTGAGAGTCAGGCCTAGAGATGGGTGGTCCTGGGTTCAAATGTGGCCTCAGACACTTCCTAGCTGAGTGACCCTGGGCAAGTCACTAGACCCCCATTGCCTAGCCCTTACCACTCTTCTGCCTTAGAACCAATAGCCAGTATTGATTCTAAGATGGAAGGTGAGGGTCTAAAATAAATAAATAATCAAATGAATGAATAAACAAACAAACAAATATATATATGTAGATATAGATATAGATATCCAGAAAGTCATACTCCACATGTTGTATGAACATAGTCTTGAATGGTACATTCTCTTACTCCTAAGGATCAGCAAGGGTTAGTTTCTTGATGTTTCAGAAGCAGGGTCAGAGGCAGAATAGTCATAAGTGGATAGAAGAAAGAAAGGAGGGAAGCATGGGAGAGAAATGCTTTACTCTCATCCCATAATGAAAACGCACCATTCTATTTATCAAAGCAAATTCCTTTTTTTTTCCCATCTTTCCAAATTCTGAAACATACATATAGCTCTGGTTCCTATTGCTAGCCAGTTAAAAAATCATAGATGAAATATGGATCAGAAAATACCCAAATCCATAGAGTTGAAGATCATAATGAAGGTACAGAAAAAATATCTATGAAAGTAGAATTAATCTTTCTTATTCCAAAATTAGTTAGAAGGGCTTGTGTCCTTTGATTCCTTTAAAGATGTCCACTGTTAGAATCATTTTTTTGGAAAAGGCATACTCCTTATTTATCTTGGGAAAATATATCAAACTGTTTCACTTCCTACTGGCATACCATTTCATTTTTTAAAATGGTTTTGTTTCCAAATCCTGTTAATCACATTAGTTTCTCCTTGCATCACTTTAGGAAACAAAATGACAAAGACTACTGCACATGTTAGGAAAATGTTTCACTCTCATTTCTAAAGTTGGCCCTGAGTTGACAGTGGGTTGTCACAAATCTTTAAGAGGTGTTTCAAACCAGATTTTCATCTTTAGCGTAATGCAGTGGAGAAAATAGAAGAAGAAGAAGAAGAAGAAGAAGAAGAAGAAGAAGAAGAAGAAGAAGAAGAAGAAGAAGAAGAAGAAGAAGAAGAAGAAGAAGAAGAAGAAGAAGAAGAAGAAGAAGAAGAAG
>NW_025375524.1:0-1869 GCF_016433145.1 Gracilinanus agilis
CTCCCTCCCCCTCCCTCCTTCCTTCCCTCCCCCCTCTTTCTTTCCCCTTAATTTCTGTCTTAGAATTAATACTAATTAAATACTAACTAAAACCAATAACAAATATTGGTTCCAAGGCAAAGAGCAGTAAGGTTTAGGCAATTGGGGTGGGTCACACTAGGAAGTATCTGAAGCCAGGTTTGAAATGAGGACCTCTTATCTCCAGGCCTGGCCACCTAGTTTCCCCTTTGTAACTTTTTTCTTTGATATTATGGATAGAATGTTGGACTTGGAGCCAGAAATAACTGGGTTTGGGTCCTGTTTCTAATACTTACTAGTTGTGTAAACCTGGGTAAATCACTTAAGCCTCAGTTTATCTTTATCTACAGAGTTGGTGTAAGATCATATATGTGAAATATTTTTCAAATCTTAAAGTTCTATATAAATATGAGCTATGGTTCTTAACTTCTCAGGGTCACAGGGAATAAATAGTAACTCTTATTTCTCTAGATTATCTTGGAGATGTCACAGAGTCTGAAAAAGACAGCCTTGAGGAGGTGACCTTGTTAAGTATTCCTCATTTGTTGGAATTATAATGAGACTCTCTTGTTTAATTCATCTGTATCTTTTAATCACTATCTTGCCCAGGTGTTTTCCTATAACCATGACAAGATGAAGCAGGAACTGATAGAAAGGAGGAGGAAAATTCTCATCATCTCATCCTCCAGATGTTACCTTCCCACAGGCCTCTAAGTCACCAGCACATTTTGTCAGGAGCTCTCCAAAATACAGGCATGTACTTTGGGTCAGTGGAACATTTTACTACTAGCAAAGAGTTGAATACTAGTTGATCCTTGAACGAGTGAACCTTGTTATAGTTATCTAGCTCCCTGAAGTCAAGGAGGCATTGGGGCTTGTTTCCTTTTTGAATTCCTAGTGTCTCGTCCCTTGGCATACATGATATATTCTTCGTAGTGATGGTGCTCATTGAGTACATCTAAACCAGAGAACAAGAGAGCAAGAATGATTTAGTCAATCCCAATTACATTACTTTTTACCAAGTGTAGTTTTAAAAATTCATTCAAAGGAGTTTGACCTAACTATTATGATAAAAATGATCAGAGGGACCTATTAGCAAGGTATTGCTGCCAATCACTGAATCAACACATAGTTATCTTTAGGTTTCATTTACACTCAGAGCAAAGGCTCATTTGTATGAAAAGTCAGAGCCTAGAGCATCAATTTCTGTAGCCTTATATAGAATGTGAATACAAAAACAGCGTAGAAAAATGGAATTCTCCTGAAAGCAAGAGGGAGAGAAGGGTATATATTTCTGGAAATGAGTAGCAGAATGAAGAATATAAGGACACTCACTAATTGGCCAAACTAGAAGCTGTAGATTATTTTCCAGCCTTGATTTTACAGCAATGCAACCTTTGAGCTTCCAGGAGCAATATTTTGGGAGCTCAAAATAGACCTTGAGGCAATGTCCTCTTCTTATGATAATGGTAGCAAGAATTTGGAACTGGAATTTCTTTCCCATCACAGTCTTTCTCTTGTTATAGTTCTGTAAGAGTCCTGAGCTAGAGCCAGAAATTCTCTTGTCACACTTTCCACATAGGGAAAAACAAGTGGATGAAGAAAACATTGTTCTGTGTGCTTCAACGGCATATGTACCAAAAGAAGAATACCTGTTGTTTAGGATAGAATATGCATTTGGAGGAATAATACATATGTAACATTGTTCTCTCAGTAAATCTTGAACAGACACCTCGAAAGACAGGGGACTGAGCCAAGAGTGAAGAAGATGCTGCCAGTAGGCTGGCCAGCCTTTGGGAGATTGTGCAATGCTTTTTAATGACCAGGAGCTACAAGTTCTTCCTTTGTATC
>NW_025375525.1:0-4661 GCF_016433145.1 Gracilinanus agilis
AAAAAAAGAATTATTATTAAGAGTGTAACATAGGAGGGAGAACATGATAATTTCTGCCTCCACAGTTTGAACTTTGCTATTATGCTGCTGAAGAACACAGGTGGTTTATGTCTTAGTCTTCTGGAGGCTCTCTTTTATGAGTATATCATAGGTCTGACCATGTTATGGAGTTTCAGCGACCCCCTATTATGTCTAGGATAAAATACAAACTCCACTTTTTGGTGGTTTAAGCCCTTAGCAATTTGGCTCCAACTTATCTTTCCAGACTGATTACACATTACTCCCACTATTGCATTGTACAGTTTAGGCAAACTGGATTTCTTGCCTTTTTACTGTATAAAACATCCTGTCCTCTGTCATGATACCTTTGCGCATATGTCCCCTGTACCTGGAATGCTATTCCTTCTTACCTTTTTGAATTCTTAGTTTCCCTGATGCTCATTTCAGTTGCTGCCTCCTATGCAAGACCTTTATTAATTCTCCTCCTACTAAGATATTACTATTTATCTTTTCCCCACAAAATTACCTTGCATTTGTTGTATAGATCATTCATTTACTATTTGTTCTATGTTACCCCTTAGCCCTCAACCCCATCCCAGGAGAATGTTAGTCCCCTGATGGCAGGGATTGTTTTCTTATTGTCTGTTTTTGTCTTTATATCCCTAGAACCTGCCTCTATACCTTGCATATAAAGGTTGCTTAATCAATGCTTGTTGAATTAAATTGAACTATGCCTATTCAAGCCAACATGCGTACAAATCTTAGATAATATTTAGATATAACGTTCCCATATATGTGGGACTAAAGTCACAGATTAACTTGATCTCATGGGTTGACAATTCAAGTTTGTGATCTGAAATCACGTGTACAATCTACTTTTTCTCTTGCTGGAATAAAGGAAAAGAACACCCAACAACAACAACATGGAAATCTTGCAGACACCCCATGTTAACTATTCCTGGATGTCATCCTGCAGCTCTAATTTCTGCTTTCTCCTCGGCATTCTGGGTACTGCTGCCGGACTTGTCATCACCTTGTCAGTGCTTCCTGTTGCGTGGGCTACCGTTGGACTCTGTGTTCTTAACAATTATCCATAAAAAACCACAAAAATCTTTCATGAATTAAAAAAAATTCCCACAAAATTAACAGGTAAAAAAAAAAGCAGCTACTTTTTAAATTTAGTTTCTGGAGCTGGTGCTATCTGTAATGCAGCACAGCTCACTGCAATGTCTGCTTGTCTTTTCCAGTCCTAAGATGCCCTTTTGTTCCTGGTGTGAGAAGGATGTGGGGAGCCAATATGATTTAACAGGGCAACATACTGACATTGAGACTATGTCTATATTCTGTGTATAAAACAGAATAAATTACTCCTCTAACGTTTGCTTTCTTTTTCATGGAACAACCTCTAAGCTTAATAAGGTGCTACATTGACAAGAAGTGGCTAAAAATCTTTATTATTTTTTTTAATTCCTCTTTTAACATAGGTCTAAGTAGCTGAGAATTTCATTCTGGTTCAAAAGAGAGAAATTCAGAGAATTAGGGATAGACAGATGGCCTGGAGGAATGAGGATTGTCCAGAACCTTCCTTTCTATGAGGGGACACATATGTCTACAAAAAAATAAAAATGAGTAAACTAGTTTCTCAGAATTAAAGGTGAATCAAAAGGAATTGGCATCTGTCTGGACAAGCAAGCCAGATAGGCCACAGTATCTGATACACGTGACGAACCAAGAGGCAACTGCAAAGCTCCCCAAACAACTTGCCTGAAGTCTTTGCCAAGGAGCCAGATGCTGCTGCTGGAAGAATGTCTTCCATGGTTGGGCATCTGGGTTCAGTGCTTTCCACTTAAAGAAGAGGAAAAGAAGGTGGTGAATAGCAGCCTCATTCCTATATCTTAAACAGGGAACTGAATCTCTCAGTGCCCATGTACACATACAGAACATACATAGAGGTATAGAACCTGAATGTGTTCTTTGCTTATTAAAAAAAGCCTCCTTCTCTCCCCTCACCCCAAAATCTCTACTGCTTTTAAAACAGAAAAAACAAAGTGTCAAAAATATGGAACAAAGCCTCCAAGCCAACCATGCCAGGCTATTTCAGATTTTCCAATTTGCTAGGAGATTTTATTTAAAGACATACTAGTTTGTGCTGGTGCGAAGAGGACGAGGAGACGGCGTATATCAGACTAGCAGGCCCTGATCCCGCTTTAAGGTCAACCATTCTGCCTCTCTCTGCTTATGGCTCCTTCCTCAGTGGAAACACAATCGAATATTGGTATTGGCAAGAGAGAGGAGTGTGGTCTGGTGGACTGGAAATCAGGTGACCTGAATGTGTGTGTGTGTGTTTTTTTCTTTAGCTTTGAAGTTCTCTGCATTTTGTCATGGATTTACCAAATGAATTTTAACCAGCTGAGGAGCTGTTCTGTGAAATGGGGGTAACCAACCAAGCTCCTGTGTGTCCTTTCTCATAGTTTGCCAGAGCTTAACTATTCATGCTTTTTGTGAGTTTAGCCAAATAGAAGGTTCAAAAAGAAAATCATTGCTCATCTGATAGGAAATAATTCAAGGTCATATTTATTCCACATTGAATTGAAAAGGCAGGAATGGTTGGAGTAGTGTGGCAGGTGCTTGCTAGGATGGGATAATGGCACACAGTTATGACAAAGGACCCATCATTTGAGATTGCTTGATTTAATGTTAAAATTTTTTTTTATGCTGGAATAAGTTACAGGCTGCCTTTCTCTATTTTTCTGTTTAATTTTCAGCCTGATTATAATAATAACTTAGATTTTTAGATTAGAATAATACCCTATTATTTTATATTTTTATTTATAAAATATTTATATTTTAAGGTTTGTATTTAACCCTCACAACAACCTTGGGTGGTTGGCATTATTATCATCACTAACTTACTGATAAGCAATCAAGTTGAAAATATTTGAGTGACTTCACTAGAGTAACATAACCTGTAGGAGATTTTATTTGAAGACATGCTTGTTTGTGCTGGCGTGAGGAGGATGACGAGACAGTATATCAGAAATTAAACTTGATGCTTTTGGATTCTATGTCCGGTACTCTTTCTATTACACCAATAGTATCAAACTCAAATTGAAATAATCTCTGCTGGTTCACTGACTTAGAAAAATACAAATTAACAAGATATTTTATTTTATTTTCTTAAATATCTCCCAATTACATAAAAAACTTTACCTTCTGTCTCTAAATCCATACTGTGTATTGGCTCCAAGGCAGAAGAATGGTAAGGGCTAGGAACTGGGGGTCAAGAGACTTGCCCAGGGTCACATGGCTGGGAAGTGTTTGAGGCCAGATTTGAACCTAGGACCTCCTGTCCCTAGGCTTGGCTCTCAATCCACTGAGCTACCCAGCTGCCCCCTAGTCCATTCCATTTTAATCTGGTTCACCCTGTACTGCAGAGGGGCTGAGTTTGACCACCATGCTAATTATACTACAGTTACCTCTATCAGGGTGGGTCTATCTCAGAAGGTAATCCAGAATCTGCTTAGTGGATTGGTGTCAAAATGTTAGTTGGGGACTTTTTCAGGGAGAAAAGATGAAGGGAGACCACTGACCTGGTGCTTGCAGATACAGTCCTAATTTGCAGAGGAAGTATGACATTTTTGGCAGTTGAAATGAGAGACATTCATATTGCAACGGGAACAATTTTTCAATCTAGCTATGCTCATTCTATATTTGCTGTAGAACCTCATCATTCAGGAAAGCCACATCAGCCCTGAATTTCACTACCCCTGCCCCTGAGGTCCTTCCTTTCTTCAAAAGGGAGAGGATGGAGGACAGACAATGGTAAATCCTTATAAAATCATCTCCTCATTTCCCATGTGGCTTCACTCCTCTGGGTTTCATAGTGTTCCTGTGCTGGGTATCTTCCCCTGTATGCAACTTCCCTCTTTTCAGCTTCTTGTTTTTGGGTCATCTTCCATCATTAGATTGTGAGCTTCTTGAGGCTAGGAACTGTTCTTGGCATTTCTTTGTATCTTTTGCCCTTAGGGCACACCTGGCAAATTGTAGGGACTTAATAAATGCTTATTGAGTGAATTATTGGCCATGGAAAATATACCCAGGACTTGGGAAACTCTAAGATAAGTAAAACCACAGGCACTAGTAGCATTTAAATATTTACGATGGCTTTTTCTTGCTGTAATTTAGTAGCAAGGGCTGCTCTAACAAGTACCCACTCTAACGTGATCATTTTATCCCATTCTTAATTCCTTTTCCTCATCTGCTCTTGTCCAAAACTGGGCTATTTACTACTGGAAGGATGGCCGAACCTTAATTCTCAGCTCCCAGATTTTATAAATACTCTGCTAATATCTGAAGTTCATGATTTTTTAATGATTTCCTCAGGGAATGGAGATTATTGCTTCACCCTTACCAGTAGAGTAATTAACTTCTTTCACTACTGGGCCAAATTCTGCCAGGTGATTCAGTGGTAGAAATGAGTTAGGTCCGAAGTTTCTTCAAAGCAATCGAGGGCTGTTTTACACATCAGAACAAGGAGTTGTAAGGGTTCTGGCTTCTTTCAAACACTAAAACCACTGTACCTCCAAAAAAATCACCAAATTGCACAGGTCTCGGTCTCTCTCTCTCTCTCTCTCTCTCTCTCTCTCTCTCTCTCTCTCTCT
>NW_025375526.1:0-4545 GCF_016433145.1 Gracilinanus agilis
GAGGGAAGAAGGGAGAGAGGGAAGAAAGAAAGGAGGGAGGGAAGAAAGAAAGGAGGGATGGAAGGAAGAAGGGAAGGACGGAAGGAAGAAGGGAGGGAGGGAAGGAGGGAGGGAAGGAGAAAAGGAAGGATGGTGATTAGCTTGTTGTTATTCATCCTTCTTTTCCAAGAGGACCAATGACATTACAGGATGATGTCTTGACTTGCATGTGAATTGAATTTAAGTGAGGCAGAGTTACAAAGTTATAGGCCTCACTCTTCCAGAGTCATTTAAGTCAAATGGCAGGACAAAAGCCAGGATAACTGGCAGTTACTAGCTTAATGGAAAGAGGAATGAAGACTATTCTGAAAGGACCAGCTGAAGGAACTGAGATCATTTAACACAGAGAAGAGAACTCAGAGAAGCTAAAATAAACTTTAAGTATTTGAAGGGCCTTCTTTATGAAAAAGGGATAAGATTTGTTCTGACAAAGGACAAAGGTAGGTCCAATGGGTTATAGAGAAGAATGTTTGGATTTGAGGTAAAGAAAAATTCCCTAAAAGCTAAAGAAGTTCAAAAGTAGAATGGTAGAATTTCCACAATTATATCACTTGGAAAATAATGAATTACATCACTGGACACCTTCTAGCAAAGAATAAATAATGGTTCTGATGAAGCATGGTAAAGAAAAGATATCTTTCAAGGATAGGATAACCTTTTAAAATTGTTACCAGCCCATAGTCACACAGCCGGACAACCAACTTACATTTTTGAAAAGATATATTCATACAAGCTATTTGTGCTCGACCTGTGATAGAGCCTTCTCTGCTTGCATTGTTCTTAGTCACAGTGGGACACACTGTACATTGACCCAACATAGTGATGTCAGTTTGGTCCTCTGAATACAAAAGGATAACAAACATACCTAATCAACCAACTAAAGTTTCTTAAAGGTATGTGCCAAAGAGGGAAGCTAGTCCTCATACGTAAGGATGAATACAACCAATTAGAGCCAGGACAAGAAGTTCAGACACAAGAACAAGACTGAAGATCTGTGACACAAGCTATCCATCCAAGATAGGAGCTATGGCGATGCAAGCATCCTGGAATGTTCTGTCTGGGTGTGGCGGTGGGGTGGGTGGATGGGTGGGAATAACCTCAAACACAAAAACCACCTAGGAGCCAAAGAATAACTGAGAAGAACATTCCTTAGGAAAGGTGATTTGGAGGTGACATTGCAATTAAGTGAGATCTATGACATTGCCTTTGTTAAGTCCATTACAAAGTCCTCTCTCATCCAGTGGAGACTTATTCTGATCTCATCTACCAGAAGAACCTTTACCAGCAAAGGAAAAGGGATTGATGCTAGATATAGAGATAAAGAAATATAAGTGGCTTGTCATCCTTCCCTTGTCTAGAGTTTGGGCAGCTGGACCCAGGGTTCTGAACCCTAGAGTCTCACCAGTCAACATATTCATAAAAGTGCAAAAATAAATCTTTAAGAGACCATCCACTTAATATCACTACCTAGTGATAGTGAGATGTCCCTCCCTTGAAAGCTAAGTCCAGATGGTGTTTATCCAGGAAAATAGGGAGAAGGAGCAGCAGTGTTTATTCGGAGGAGGCGAAAGATCCTTTGTCACTGTTTATTGACCACTCCTGACACATCCACTGACCTGTGTGCATTTAATCATTTTGTTGAATGGACACTGGGAACTTTTGTGGTAAAATACTTTCCTGACTGTGCAGTCTCTGCCTTCACTTTAGCCATCATCAGACAAAAGACTGATCTTTATAAAATTCTACACAAACATTTTCATTCTTTACCAGCTCAATTCCACAAACATCTCTTAAGGGCCTACTAGGGACAAAGCACTGGTCCCCAGAGCGAGGCCCAGGATTTACAAAGATAGGTCCATCACAGATCCTCCCTTCCCCCCCAACATGGCTTGGA
The DNA here is from genome assembly GCF_016433145.1 of Gracilinanus agilis. Taxonomy (NCBI): domain Eukaryota; kingdom Metazoa; phylum Chordata; class Mammalia; order Didelphimorphia; family Didelphidae; genus Gracilinanus; species Gracilinanus agilis. Next base: position 1,934 of record NW_025375526.1, read on the forward strand.
GGTGAGTTGGATGTTAGATAGCTGATTTTAGGCAGGGTTCAAAGGAAGTGGGAGAGAGAAGGGAATACGCTGCAGAGCAATTCTGATTTTCGAAAGAAAGCATGGGGGAAAAAATAGGGAGAATGGAAGGCTGTAGTTAGCCTCTGAAGCAGCCTGGCCACGCCAGGAAGCTGGAGAGGAGAATTAGAGGCAGGAAATAACACCTTCTGAGCTGGAAGCTGCTCTAAAGACTCTGGAGCTGAGCTGGTTCTCACACCCGAATAGGAAGCGCTGATTTGCAAGTGAATTACTGCTTGTTAGAGTTTAAAGGGGTTTTTGGTGGTTACCTGAAGAGAAGGGAAGTGATTTACCCTGGGAACACACAGCTGGTCAGTCCATGACAGAGCCCAGTTTTTCTGACTATTCAGACTAGGTACAGAGATAAAGAAATATAAGTGGCTTGTCATCCTTCCCTTGTTGCAAGGTTGGGCAACTGGACCCAGGGTTCTGAACCGGAGAGCCTCACCAGTCAACACACTCACGAAAGTGCAAAAATAAATCTTTAAGAGTCCTCACTCTTGTCATGAAATCCCATACCGAATTTACTCTCACAAAAAAAGTTACCCTTATAAGACACGACAACTGATTGACTTGATCGTTTCAGGCAAATAGCTGGCCTATTCAGTGAGGAGGTGGAGATCAACCATTGCTAGCTGTGTGATCTTGAGCAAGTGACTTACCCCTGTTTGCCTCAGTTTCCTCAACTGTAAAAATGGGGAAAATAATAGCACTCACCTCTCCAGATTGTTATGAGGTTTGTAACATCCATGATCTTAAGTGGGGCCAAGGCTGCTGGAATTCTGTGAGGCAGCCTTGGCCCCACTTAAGATCATGAGGCAGCCTTGGCCCCACTTAAGATCATGGATGTTTACAGGTTCCAGTGAAGTCATTTGTAAAGTGCTTACTTAGCACAGTGCCTGACACATACACATGTAAAGTGCTTCTTCCTCTTCTTCCTCTTCTTCCTTCACTTACGCCCCACTGGCCAGAAGATGAGAACCTTGAATGAGATTTGAGTTGAAAGCAGAATGACAGTCAAGCAATCCCAGCAGTCCTGGGAGTTTTTGCCTCTTGATAGAATATAATAGGAGTTATTATTATGAGTTACTACATCATGTTCTAAGCATTTGTTAACTTGTACATAGGCATTCTTTGTATTAGAAGTGTTTCTTGTGTGGCACAGGAAATAAACAGTTGTCTCATACTTGATGCCTACTTTATGCACTGAGAACCTTCCAGGGTTCAAGAGTTCCTCAAGGGATGCTGCTCATTCCCTTAGGGGAGAAACTAGGCATAAACTATACCTGCGCTCTGAAAAAGAGATTTTCCTCCTAGTTGGGGGAAGGCGAAGAAGACAACTTAAAGAACCGGACAACATAAGAAAAGCTTGATCCATTAAATTTGGGAACAAGCTTCCTCCCGGTCAAGACCCTCATCAACATTAGCCCACAGCTAGAGCCTTTTGGTGAGAAAAGCCTGCACCCACTCAGGCAGCGCCTCCCATACTGCCCCAGTTCCTGGAGCCCAGGGAGGGGAGTGATGTCAATGCAGAGCAACAAATAAACTTCCCAGGAAACTGCCCAACATTGATCACAGAATCACTGTCCAGTCACCTGTGCTCAAAGAAAGCAGCTTAAAGCAGAAGAGGCAGCTGGGAACTTGAGATCTAGTCTCAGCTGCCTTAGAGAAAGGGAAGGGAAAAGAGAAATGCCTTCCCCCTTCACTGGAAGTCCCAGAGAGGGCTAGCAGAGTTCCAGAATGCTAGAAAGAAGGGGGTGACGACAAAGGGGTGGGACATGTAGGCTATTTCTCCTCCTAAGCCTGCTGGGTAGGATCTCTCCCCTTAGTGACCAGTCATCCCTGGCACAGCCCTGCCTCCTCCCCAACTTTGTCCTGGGGACCAATAAACCAACCAGGGGACTCTGGCCGGACTTGCTCGTAACATTTGTTAGCAAAACTAACCAGTCCACGTGGAGCATCCTCCTTCTCATCTCCACTTAAGGAGAACAAGGAACTCCCTAAGAGCCTCTGGTCCTGCCTGCTTTTTGGAAACAGGCCAGAATAGAAGAGCATCCCCGTGGAGCCAGAGCACAAGTCTGTGGTCCTGCCTCTTACTGAAATAAAAGCTAACCAGGGGCCTATTAAAGAGATACTATAAAGCTCTGCTAAATAACAGGGTACAGAATGATAGAAGCCCAACTGCCACTATTTATTTGAACTTTCTGGATGCTTGTGAAGTGGCCATTGCTCAAGCAGAATTTTTTTTTTTTTAATGGAAAAACACTCTCTGGGACTTACTTAACTATGATCTGACCTAGCTCTGTATAAGATGGGAATCTTGAATTTTCAGATGTACAAAAGAAAATGTTTACCATTTTATCCTCCAGGGGTATAAGTTTCATATATATGTAATAATTTTTTTAAATTTTTATTTTTAGAAAAATCTTCCATGGTTACATGATTCATGTTTTTACCCTCCCCTCCACCCCCACCCACCCCCACAGCCGACTCGAATTTCCACTTGTTTTTACATGTGTCATCGATCAAGACCTATTTCCATATTATTGATAATT
>NW_025375527.1:0-8817 GCF_016433145.1 Gracilinanus agilis
AAGAAAGGTAGGCTTGGGAAACCATCCAGCAAAAGGGAGGGAAGAGGACAGAAAGGAATGAGAAAAGAAAGGGAAGGGAAGAAGAAAAGAGAGAAAAAAGGGGAAAGGGGGAAAAGGAGAAAAAAGATTAGCTTTTTCAGAGGGGCAGGAAAGATTTCTTGTGACCCTTTCCCATAAGCAGCTCTATAGCTGTGTTTCCTCCAGTTTTGAGAAAAGATGGGGAGGAAAGGAAGTGGGAAAGGAGAAAAGTCTGAGATGAACAGGAAAAGGGAACTTTTCCCCACTGGAACTCTTGCTTCTTCTTTCTTAGTGTCTTTTTGTTCATCAATCACTCCACAGTCACTCTTCCATTCCTTGTCTTCTCCTCTGTCCCCTCCAGAAAGGATGCTAGATTGGAAGTCAAAGGAACAATATGTGAATCTGTCACTTACTACTTGTGTGGCTTTGGACAAGTCACTTGTCTTCTCTGGGGCCCAGATATTTCATCTATAAAATGAAAGGATTAAACTAGATGGTTCTAAGGTGACTTCCATCTCTTAATCTATAATTCTCTGTATCTTTTTCTCTTCTCTTTTATTCTCCTTCCTCCTATCTCCAATTCCTTTTCTGTGTCTTTGTTACACCCTCTTTATTCTCTTTCCTCTTTTCTTTCTTTGTATTCTTTTAAATTGTTCTTTAATGTTTTTGGACTTCTTTCCCTCCCTTATTCTCGCTTTTTCAACTATATTTCCTCCATTTCTCTCCTTTCTCCTTTTCTCTTTTTATTTTAGCCAATCAAGATTTAGTCAGCAAAGGGCAGGTAGGTAGCACAGTAAATAGAGAGCCAGGAAGGACCTGGATTCAAATCTGCCCTCAGATACATCCTATTATATGACTCTGAGCAAGTCACTTAACTCCAAATGCCTAGTCCTTGCTGCTCTTCTTTCTCAGAATTGTTACTAGAACAGAACAAAAAGTCTTAAAAGAAAAGATTGTCAGCAAGATTTTTTTTGCTAAAATTTTATGCTTCCAAAATTCCTATTATTCATCTACCAGTATTTTGCCCATATTTCTACACTTCTACTCAGGTTTATCCAGGGGAAATCTCCAAACTCAGTAAAGTTCAGAGAAGTAAGTACTTTAGAGGCTGGTCCAGATATCAGTGGCTTAGATCATCTGCAGCTGTTGGTTGATTATTAATTCTAAGGCTTCTCTGCCACAATACTCCAGGATGTAGTCATCAGTTGTAAACAAATACCAGTGCTTCACAGCTATATCAGTATCTATAGGCATAGCCATTTCCATTAGAAGTACATACAAACACAGAGATGTAAGTGTATATATATATATATATATATATGTATGTGTATATATGGGTATGTATATATGCATCTATATGTATATACATGTGTATATACATGTACATATACTTACATTTTATGTATGTATATATACACATATACATATGTGTATATACATATATGTATATATACACATACATGTGCATGAATCTAATACCAGGAATCCTGACTGTCTCCTTAATAGATTCTCCCTGGAACTGTTGCATTAAATTCCCAATGCAGATAAAGTGAGTCTAGTACTACTTCATAGAACTCTACCTGAAGTGTCCACAATGTAACCTTATGCCTTTTCCCTCCTGAGTCATCACCTGGGTCAGCAGAAGTCTGAGGAAGAAGATTCTTGTCTGTTATGTCCCCTGAAGGTTGGAAAGCCCTGGAGAGGACCTGCTGGGTTTTGTTGATGAAAAGAGTCACAGGTTGAGGGTAAGAAAGATCCATATTTGTCAGCTGAGCAAGGGTTAGCCAAGGTTGACCGCTGATGAAAACAGGAACCAAGTAAGTCTGACTATCGAGGTATCTGAGAATGTGATTCTGAAATCCCATCTGTTTCTAATAGTGGGAAAAAGATACTAAGAACAAAAAAGAGTGAAAAACACTGACATATTTTAACCATATCCTTTCCCCATATTATAACCATTGCACTAACTTCTAAATTGAGATGGAATCCTAATTCTATTATATCCACCTACAATAATCCCCCCTCCATTCTAACCTACACCTAACCATACTTCTTACTATAACCTTAACCTTAATTAAACAATATTTCTTAAACTTCAACCATTATCCTAAGCCTAATCCTTAATTCACTATAATCATAAATCCCTACTTCAAACATTAATCATCCCTTGGAATCAACCAGCACAGTTTAATTCTGAATAAAGTCCTAAAAGATAACTTTTAATCCCAGTGTGGATCCTGAAATCTAACTGTAAAGAGAAGTCATAACCCTAGAGAATTCAAGAGAAAGGCAAGAAAGATAGATTTTTTGTTTGTTTGTTTGTTTTTTCATTTTAAACCCTTAACTTCTGTGTATTGGCTCCAAGGCAGAAGAGTGGTAAGGGTAGGCAATGGGGGTCAAGTGACTTGCCCAGGGTCACACAGCTGGGAAGTGTCTGAGGTCAGATTTGAACCTAGGACCTCCAGTCTCTAGGCCTGGCTCTCAATCCACTGAGCTACTGAGCTGCCCCAAGAAAGACAGATTTTTAAAAAAGAAGCAAAATGATAAGAGGAACTAAGAATAGAAAGAAAGAAAAAAAAGAAAGAAAAGTTGTGACAGGCCTGAGAATGAGGGTGAAAGCATGGAGAGAAAAAGGAAAAAAAAGAGATGTAAAGTGTGTTAGGTAATCAGAAAATAAAACCATAGAAAGGACTTGAAAGGGAAGTTTTAAAAAATTGTAAAAAGACAAAGCAAAAGGGAGGAGACAGGAACGAGAAAAGAAAGGAAGCCTTAATTCTCATTTTTAACCCTGATTTTGTCCCTAAATTAGATATTTGGGAACTCTTAAGTCAATGTTTCCCAGAATTCAGCACTTGGTGATAAATCTCTGCCTACCAGTTTTTTTCATGACCTTCAATGTATATTTATAGGTTGCCCCACCACCCCATCCCCAACAAAAACAACATAAAGCAACTCACCACAGTTTGGAAAGGGTATGGGAGCATACTGACAGGTTTGGAGGTTAGGTGCTTCATGGCAATGTAAAATTTTGGTCCCTTCTCTTCTCTCTCCTTGGTTTTTCTCCTCTCTCTTCTTTGATCTCTTCTTTGGTCTCTCTCTTCTTTCTCATCCTTTCTCCATCTTCTTTCTCTTGACTCTTTTCCCTTTTGGTTCCTCCTTGCCACCCCTTCCCTTCTTCCCACTTCCCTTCTCCCTCCCTCTTCTTTCCCTTCAATTAAAATAGCTTAGGCTTTTTTTTTCCCTCCATGGTCTATCAGCTTTGATTTTCCCAACCACTTACATAAAATCTCCTCCAAAAAGCATGTAGGTTCCAAAAAGCAGGTAGGTTCCAAAGTACACTCTTGGGGTCACAGACATTTTGGCTTAGCTGCTATCCTTCTCTAATGCCTCAGCATAACATGGAGGCAAAAGGAGTTGGTGAGAAATATTGCCAAGGGAATGCAAGCTCTGGCAGGAACTAGGAGGGCAAAACTCCATTCCTGGAAGGCCAACACTATGCATCTGCCTTTCAGGACCAGCCTGAGGAAGTATGGAAAGACTCACCACTAGAAGCCTGTCCACTAGATGCTGAAACCTCCTAGCAAGGTACAGAGAAGTTGCGATCTGCATCAGGGTGGGGGTCTGCCCCACACTGAGGAAAACCTTGGATTCTTGAATTATTGAAGCATGTCCCTTTTAACCTTATACTTAACCCATAACTCACCTCTCTAACTTGTATGTGCTTTATGATCTGTGACTAAGCCTAACTCTCTGGATGATTATCTCTAGATATACTTGTGTTTCTCCATCTGGGACTGTCCCCCTGACTCTAACTGCCTAACTGCCTGGGTATGAAAAAGACTACTTGTTGGCCTGTAATTGGCCTTTCTTGCCTGGGTCTCCCTTACTCACTATGCCTAACAGACTACATCTGACTGTATCTTTCTATGCTTGTCTGTAGAAACTGATCTATCTGTGTCTTTCTATTGTATTACCTATTTCTCTGTATCAGACTAGACCTCTTGGTTTATGTTTAATGGTGTATGATTGAGACTTTCTGTTTGAACTTTAACTAGTTCAAGATACCTCAGCCTCTTTCCCAGTGTGCCAAAACTTAAAGAATGACAAGAACACTGTCCTAGGGCACACTCCCTCCCCATGTCAGCTCAGCTCAGATGAGTTACACTTACACACACACACACACACACACACACACACACACACACACATCCTACCTTCAGACACAAATATTCTCAGTTATCATTCTGGTCTGGTTATATCTGTCTCCAGATGTGCCTGTTTGTGTCTGATTAGCTGCATCTGCCTGGACTGACTAGGTCTGTCTGGGACTGACTAGGTCTGACTGATAGCTTTTGCTATCAGGCTGGCTATGTTAGGACCTCTTAAGCAGTAAGAAGAGGGGGTGACAGCTTCTTCATGCTCCTGAATGGACCATTTTCTCATCTCATCTCATCTCTGCTCCACTCCTCTGCCATTCCTGCCTCCAGTCCCTGTGACCCACAGCCTCCTTACTATGGAGCACTACTGAAGGAGGGCCCGGTCACGTTTCCATACCCAGTGTTCAGGTTGATATGCCTGAATCTGGAAAAGAAAAAAACAAAACAAGAAGCGACTCCTAGTTATACATAGTTTTCCCAAAACTAGTATTACTGAACCTCTCCTCTCCATCCTCCCAATAGATCCTTACCTCCTCACACTCCTCTCGGGTGACCCAAGCCTTCCAACCAATGGCCTGGAAGAGCTGGGCCCGAAGCCACTGGAACTTGGCACGCTGGGTGCTGTCCTGCCCAAAAAGGAAGGCAAACATGCCATGCTTTGGCCCTTGGCGATCTTCCTCCATGTCATTGGCCAGGTAGCTGTGTAAGGCCAAGTAGAAGACATGGTTCAACCTTAATCTCAACTTTCTAATCAGTGAGATCATCTTAGAGTATCACCGAATCATAATTCATCTCTCTTGCCCTATTTCCTATGAAATCACAGAGATTCCATTAATGGAGCAACTCTACCACCTCCTCTGAACCTAATCTAGACCCATAAAATCCTAAAATCTCAGAATAGGACAAATCCCCCTAGTCTAAACCAAAATTGAGTGCCTTTTATAATAGCTCTAGGAAGTGGTCAGCCAGCTTCTAATTATAGGCAGCAAGTGATGGAAAATTCACCACCACCCATTCCACTTTTAGACAGTTTTGATTGTTGAAAATTTTTTTGATTTTTCCTCATTGCTCCTAGTTCTACTCTCTAGCACCAATTAGAAAGAAAAAAAGGCTTAATCTCTTTTCTACGTGTTTGCTTTCTTCAAAGTATTTTGCATCTAAAAATGACTTTAGAAATCATTTTGAAGATAGTGATCATATCCCCAAATCTTCCTTTCTCTAAGATACATAGTCCCAAAGTCATTACTCAATAAACTATGGTCTCTAAATCCCTTTACCATCTTAATCACACTCCTTCAGGAGTCTAACATTAGCATTTCTATCCTGCTTTGAGGAGAGCTATATAACTGTACCCCCTTTTTCCCATCCTCCTTGGCTGATTTGATCAACATGGCAAAGACAACAGAAGAGTCTTGCACTGGAAATGTCATTCTGAGTTCTTATAGCAGAGACATCATGAAATGTCACAGCTAAAAGGACCCTTAGAGATCATCTAGGCCAGTGATGGCAAACCTTTTAGAGATGGAGTGCTGGATCCCTCCCCCACTTCACCCACCAGACCAAGTGCTGTGCCCACACCCCCCAGAGTCTGCATGCTGTGCCCTCCCCCTCCACTGAGTCCAGGGTGTGCCATGCCCCCCCATTCCACACAGAGAAAGGAGAAAGCACTCCCATTGGGCTGCTGGGCAGAGGAGCAGGTGATGTGAAAAAATGTCATCATGCACGGTAGAGAGGGGGAGGGGGACAGCTCCCCTAAGTCCCTCTGCCTTTCTAGTAATAAACTCTAGGGGGAGGCAGGCTGGGGAGGGCAGCTGTGTGCCTATAGAAAATGCTCTGTGTGCCATCTTTGGTACTTGTGCCACAGGTTCACCATCGCTGATCTAGGCTGATCCTGCCCCCACCAAAAGGATACTGAGGACTACAAAAAGAGGATTTATCCAGGTTTACAAAACGTGACAATGCTGGGACCAGGATGCAGTACCACAGTTTTAACCATTTTTGACTTTCCTTTTATCTCTAGCACTTTGTGCAGTTCTTGAAACAAAATATATAATAAAAGTTTGTTGGCTAACAGATAAGATGAATTAAGGCTCATAAGGGTCAAGTGATTTTCCCCAAATCCCATAAAGCATCAACAGATGGAGGACAGTTCTTCTGCTAAGAAAGGGAGCTCATTGGATAAGGGGAATGAGAAACAACTCACAGAGCCAGGAAGAAATGGAGACGCTGGTATTGCCAGGGAGGTCGACCAGCCCGGGCAAAATAGGCTATGATCATTGCCAGGAGGTACTGATGAACAGAAAGAGAAAAGTTCACAGTCAGAAAACAAAGAGGGTGGGCAGCAATAGCAACAGGGATATACTGGGGAGGAGATATAAAGGGAGAGAGTTGGGAAGGGTCTGGATAGGGGAGGTTCAGATCCTGGTTGGGAGCAGTTTAAGATCCTGTATTCAGGAAGATAAGTTACCAAAGCAGGGAGAGAAAGAGGAAACTGGGGGATGAGTGGAGTTTCTATCTGAACTGTATGTGTACCTGTGATCTTAAAGAAAACAAGGGTGGAACAGAGGGACCATAAGATATAGGAGAACATGGGCTACTGACACAAAGAAGAAAGGAGGCTAAAACTGAAGTTTCCTACTGGGTAGTGGTAATTAGGGGATTAACTCCTAATTCTGAAGGGTAGGAAGGAGTACAGAATAGGCCCCAGAATGCCTTCTTGAGTGAGGACTAGGAAACCAGGACCTCTATTCCATCTGTAATGGGGATAGGGGTAATTTACAGATGAAGAGAATTGGAGTTTTCTAAAAAGGATGTGTATATGAATAAGTCAGGCCAAGCTTACCTTGTCTGACACCCGAAGTTTTCTGTCCCAGGCCAAGAAGCTCTGGACAACAGGGTCCTCTATGGAGGGAGATGCAGGGAGGCTGTATTGGGCTGGGGATGGAGAGGGTGGACCCACCAGATCCGAGAGAAGAGGCTGCTTCCCCATTCTGTCTCCCCCTTGGAAAAGGGACCATTTGAGGGACCCAAGAGTGGAACCAGATAGGGAAAAATGGAAGAAAGACAGCCCCTCTGAAGCCCCTATACGGTTATGAGCCTTTGCTCAGACACCTCCAGTGATGGGATTCTAATAACTGATCTCTTGAGGTTTCTTGTTCCATTATTACAGTTTTAATTGTTAAAGAAAATTGTAGGAGGGGGAGGTTGAAGTCCTACCTAGCAGCCTATTGAAGGCTTTGTGATCCCCAGGCCGTACTGAGGGCACCCTGCGTCTCTTCAATTGCATTTTGAGACCAAACATGCCCTTCACAGACCACCTGTCCTGGGTTCCTGTGAATGTCAAGTCTGACTGTTTCCTCTTCAGGCCTTGAATCCTGGGAAGTGAGCTAGTAGGTATCCAGGAAGCTGGAAGTCAGAAGACCAGAAACTATTAGCAAACTGTCTCCCTTTGGGTACCTTCTCTTTGGCCACCTTTAACTACCTTCTCTCATCTTCTACATCAGATAATCATCAAATCTAAGAAATAGAAGGATTCTTGAACTTCCATATCTGCAGAGAAATAAATTCTATACCATACCCACAAGTATGCCTCTGCTCTCATGACAAAGAACTCACTACTTTCTAATGCAATATATTCCATCTCTGGATTCTAATTATTAAAGAAGTTTTCCCTCACATTGAACTGTGCACCATCTACCCATTGCTCCTAGTTTGGCCTTCTGGAGCCAGGAAGAATCATCCTAATCCTTCTTTCCATAAAAGTCCTTTAAATATCTAAAGTCAAATATCTTATCTCCCCTAAAACTTCTCTTCTGCAGATTAAATATCCCCAGTTTCTTCAACTGTTCTTCATATGGCATGGCTTCCAAGCTCTCCATCATCTTGGTCGCTGGCTTCTAGAAGAACTACAACTAGTCAGTGTCCTACTCTAGTCCTTTCATTCCCTCCAACCTTTCCCCTCATCCTTTCCAGTATCCTTCTTTTGGGTGTCATGATTCTCTCTCCTCCTTTCCTTCATTCCTTTCTGGCTGCCATATTCATCAACTTTTACCCTTCCTTTCATCCCTCCCACCTCTATGACCCCTTCCACTCTAACTCACCCCTTCTGTTCCATGGTTCCATTCACCTTCCACAACTCCCTCTAAACCGTCCACTTAACTATCCTATAATTCCATCTACCTCCCCTGACCATTCCTCCCTATCCCTTCCGCCTTCTGTCTTTTGATTTATTGCACCTTTCTCCCATCTTTCCCTCTATTTTGTCCCATTTCCTATCCTATGGTTCTTTCTACTCTTTCTTATTCTTTCCTCTAATCCTTTTCACCTCCTGTTCTATAGTCTCTTTCATCCTCTGTCAACTTTTCATATATTCCTTCATATCCTTCCATGTCTCACCCCCTGTATTGTGACCACTTCTATCTTCTCATAGCCTTACCCCTTCCTACCTTCAGTATTACCCTGTCCATTCCTTGTCTCTGACTCTGTCTCTGTGTCTGTGTCTGTGTGTCTCTCTCTCTGTCTCCGTCTCCGTCTCCGTCTCCATCTCTGTCTGTGTCTCTGTCTGTCTGTCTATCTCTCTCTCTCTCTTTCTCTCTCTCTCTCTTTCTCTCTCTCTCTCTCTCTCTCTCTCTCTCTCTCTCTC